>NC_038241.2:17032002-17332002 GCF_000004515.6 Glycine max | reverse complement strand
TTTAAAAGACTTTTTTTTTATAAAAAATCTTGTAGTATTCAATCAGGATTTTTAAATAATATAAAAAAATCTTGTTGTATTTAATTAATGCGAGTGTATTTGATTAGAATATCAAATGATTTAAATATTCTTCAAGATGCATGTATTATATATATGTATATATATATATATATATATATATATATATATATATATATATATATATATATATATCCTATTCTTTTGGAATAAAAAAATGTCAAATATACTCTTTGTTCTTATGTGCTAAGACTAACCATGTTTTTCTTATACTCACTATGTTCATCACTTGCTCGATGCAATGTTTTCGTGATTGTCAATCTTAATTTTGCCATCCACATAACTCAGTTGTTAGAGATAGGGGGAGCAACATGAAGACTTAGCCTTGAAGCTTGAAAAAGTTTTGTCTTTTACATGCCCAACCTTCTTGAGTGGCATTCATACTGATTGTTGTATTATGTGTTACATCTTAGTCTCTATCATTTCATATGAGCATCATGCATCATCAAGTAGGAGTAAGAAGAAAAGTTCTAAAGTTAGAAAATTTTGTTTGTAGTTAAAAATCTTTGTTTTAATCGATTACAGGTTGATCATAATCTATTACACAAGTGTTTGTAGCTTGCAGAGAAGGGTCTTGTATTAGTTTAACCGATTACAAGCTTATAGTAATCGATTACATAGTTCTTTTTGAGACAATGATTGATTTTATTTCAGAATCTCTACTTTAATCGATTATCAGGTGATATAATCAATTACTTCTCTTTCAAAAGTGTTTCAAAAGTGATCAAGAATACTTTAATCGATTACATCAAGAATCTAATCGATTACATTGTTCTTGAAAGTTTTCCAATTTTTGGGATGAACACTTTAATCGATTGATGAAATGGTAACATAATCAATTACTTCTTCGAAACAATCGATTACATTGTATATTTAATGGATTACAGGTGGTTATAACTAGTTTCTCTATAAATAGCCACCTTGAGTTCTTACTTCTAACAAGTTCTAACAACTTCTCTTCTGAATGAGCTAGAATTAAGAGTTGATATTAGTAAAAGAAGGAAGAGAAGAAAAAGTGCTTAGAAACAGTTTGTGACTCACAACTTCTAATTTTTAATTATGAAGATCATATTGTGAAAAGTGAGTTGTGAATTTCTCTTGAGTTAAAGAAGACACTCATTCATTCAAGCAATATTTTTGCAAAGGATTGATCAGGTTGTGTCTATCTTTGACTCTATTTTTTCGTGTGGTTTACACATTATTTGTTTGTGCATGAATTTCTGAAGATGGGTTAGAATAGGTTTTTCTAGTTTGGGGTAAGGGTAGGTTTCTCTTAGGCTCTTATTCATAGAGGATCCTAGGGTTGGGTATGTTAGTCTCTCTCTTTTTTTGGGGTAAGGATTGAGATTACTTGTAATTGTTTGTAAGAATTCTATATGCATAGTAAAAATCTAATTTGGGTTTGGATTAGATAATTGGATTAGCTTTTACAGAGATAGAGAGTAGACCAATATAAAAGTTAGTGTACTTCCTTTTTTATCTTATCTTTCTTTCTCATTCTGGTCTTGATCAATTTACTGAAGATTAAAGAAAATATCTTTTTGAAGAAAAAACTTTAACAAAGGATTTTGTCTAAAGGGTGATTGATTAAATATTGGTGTACCAAAGTTTGTGATAGGATCCGTGCAAAAAATGTTTCTTTTAACTTTGGTTCTAGAAGTTGTGGTAATCAATTAGGATTTTTAAAGAAGACAACAAAATTCGGTTGTATTCAATTAGGATTTTTTATAACTTATAAAAAGTCTTTTGGTATTAAAAAATACACAAATTTCCATGGATTATTTTTTAAGAAGGATTTTGATGGATTTCATCGGACCTTTTAGTATAAAACATCTATCAAACAATTTCATCCAAACTCTTGAGATTTTGTTAGACTTTTTCTTTCTTTTTTTATTGGTTATTAGACTTTTTTTTCTCTCGTCACGCATATTCTCTTCTCTCTTTAATATTCTTCAAGGTGCATTTGTCATATATATATTTTTCCTATTCTTTTGGAGTAACAAAATGTCAAATATACTTCTTCCCTCTACACTTTCTCCTTTGTTTTCTAAATTAAATTATTATTTGTCTTATGTGGTGAGACTAACCATATTTTTCTTATATTGATTATGTGCACCACCTACTCGACGCAATCTTTTCACGACTATCACCCTTAATTTTATCATCCACAAACTCAATAACCCTCTACAAATTTTTCACCCTCACTACTCTCTTCTAGTATATGCATATTATTGCATCCTATTTAAACATGTCATTATATTTACTTATCATGAAATAATTATAGTAATTAAAAAAATAAAAAACCAACGTATAATTTTAAATCTATTATTCAAATCCAAAAGTGAGAATGAGAAGATGCTATTGCAAGAAAAGTCACTATAAAAGTACATAAAGCTATAATCAACATAGCTATTAAAAGATTAAGAAAATTATATTGGTTTTTTTTTATCCAAACTTCATCATTTCTTATTAATTTCTTCACTAAGTCTTGTAATTTTGAATGTGTTTTTAAAAATTCACAAATTTCTTTCAAATCTTATAAATCTAGAAAGTCTTTTCAAGTCATTTAAATTCTTATGATATAAATTTATTAAAATTCAAACTATCATAAAAGTCTTATAAAGAGATCTGATAAGTCATAATATTTTAACATAATCTTTAAAATCTACAAAACTTTTTTATGCTAAAATAGTCTTTTAAAATTCTAATCTAATACGTCCCTCTAACATTAGGATCAAGAATTTGTTTGTGCTATGTTCTATCCTCTCATAATTAAACCTTATGGTCATTGTTTTTTTCTTTCAAAATTCAATTCTTTATAGGATAAACGGGAAATAACATAATTAAGGAATATTATTAATTTAATAAAAATAAACGGGAAAGAACATAATTAAGGAATTTTATTAATTTAATTAAACTATATGCGTGCAAATAATCATATTTAAATTAATCCGTTATGCTTAATACAATTAGTTATTTCAGAATAAAAATAGTTAGTTATTTAGTAAGTCATGTGTTTTAATATTTTTTTGCCAAGCACCTATCAGTTATATTAAGGATTCGTTTCAATAACTTATCATCCACGTACTCCGAACTTTTGATAAATATATATTAAAATAAATATTGACTGATTATATTTGAGAGAATGCTAATAATAGTCCCAAGTACCAAACATACTGGTTAAGAATATACTGATAAAGAAATATTGGTTAAGAATTAAAAAAAAATACTATATATGAAAAACTATTGTTAATATCCTTTACCGTAATATATTTAATACTCACATTATAATTTCAAACCAAAAAAAATCATATATCTTTTACTTTTTTAAATAATTATTTATTGATTTTTTGATTAATTAGATTATAATTATGGAAATCTTTGATATTCAATCCTTATTTTTTATTCTTTATGCGAAAACTAAAATTCACATATACATATCATAGAATAGTTTACCAAAAGTTCTAAGATCTACGACATGTCTCATTATTAAAAATTATAATAAAATATCTGAATTCATAGTTGGTTCTTAATCAAAACTTTCTTTGACAATCATTGAATCACAAACAACCGATGAATAATGTAACAAGTGGTTTTATGGTTTTTTTTCAACTAAAACATCTTTAATCCACAATAGGACTTTTGTAACTCGACAGATAAGGAGAAGAGAAACTATATGCGACAACTTGGTATATTGGAGACCATAATATTCTTATAGGGTGTTAATCTAGTTAGATTCTCATTATCCTCTAATGGGTCAACACTAACATCTTCTCATTTAAGCATATATCATCTTATTTAGTAGTCTAATGAGCTCACTTAATTTAATTACATAAAATAAAGTCCATTAATGATACATAGCTAATATAATTGTCTCATAATATTAGCCAACAATTAATTATTGAAATAGAAAATTTCAACATTCTCCCAACTTAGGCTACATATTTTTACAATTATATTACAATTCATTAGGCGTGCATCCATATACTATTTATCTTTAGATTTCAACCTTAACAATCTAGTTCATCTCATGTATCAATAATGAAATCATTGCAGCTTTCGTCACTACAACAAATGTAACTAGACCCCAATGACCACCACATCAATACACTCAATGACATATATCAATATGGACAAGAAACATGAAAATTACACGCAATGTGATCTCAATCATGCTCATTTCCAATTGGTTCAACTTAAGTCTTTAGCGAGATCAATCTTAAGTCCTTAAATACAATTTAAATACTGCATGTAAACAAACAAGTTCCATTGTAAACTTATATATAAATCGTAATCTTTATTTATACAAAAAATCAAATACATGAAATTTGAATCCAAACATAGAACATAAAGACTCCCACTAAATCAAGGCAACAACTGAAACAACACCATACGGGCAACATGTATGCTCACGCTTTAACTGTCAACTATTAGTTAGTGGGTTGGCTAGCATACTGTCTTTTCCTATATATGTTCTAGAAAATGTTTTTTTTTTAATTCTTTATTTAACAACCAAATACTTTATGTTAAGAACCTTTGACTTGGTTGAACTCCTGTTGTTATTGGAGTATAACATTACAAAGTTATTGCCACAATAAATACTTAATATCCTCTTAATGTTTGTAACAACTAGCAAGCCAATGACAAAATTAAGTAGTCTTATCATATGGTTCGATGCCTCAAACCAAGATATTAACTTCACCATCATGGTTAAAGATGTATCCTAATGTAGAGTTTATGTTATTTAGGCATGACACAAAATCAGAGTCACAAGTATACCTAATCATCTCTAATATGTCAAACTTCCTATAAGTAAGCATGTAGTATCTTGTTCTCTTCAAATAGAGCATTACATGTTTTACTACTTTTAGTGTTGCATACCAATATTACATACATATCTCCCTAAGACTCCCACTAAAATGCTATATATGTTGGGACGAAAACAAATTTAAACGTACATAAGACTCCCACAGCTAAACCATAAGGAATCTTTTGCATATGTTCTTTTTCAAGATTACTAACAAGGAACTTTTTGAGACTACCTTGTCTCCTTTAGCAACGAGTGTATTTTTTGGTTTACTATATTTCATGTTGAATCTATCCAAAACTGTATTGGTAATTCTTTTGTGACAATAAAACTATATTATGACTAATAAGATGTCATCAACATATAATACCCAAAAGAAAAACTTTCTCCACTAAAATTTTGGTATATGAAAACCAAAATTATCACAAATCCATAAAGAGGTAATAACTTAATGAAATTTGTAATACCATTGACGGAAAATCTATTTAAAGTCACAAATGGGTTCCTTTAGTTTGCACAACATAAATGTATAATCACTTTTACAAAGTTTTCTGTTGCTCCATATTGTTTCATCAATGTTGTCATTTAGAAACATAGTATTTGCATCCATCTAATGCAACATTAAATCAAAATGAGTTATGAATGTCATTATAGTCCTAAAAGAGTCTTTCTATGAAACTGGAGAAAATTTTCTTTATAATCAATGTCTTCCTTTTAATAAGTCTTTGGCAACAAGACAAGCTTTATATATCTCAATATTACCCTTTGAATCCCTTTCAATTATAGATATTCATTTACAACTTATGGGGTTCACACCTTCAGGTAATTTGACAATATTCCTAAAGTCATTGTTAACCATTGATTTTATCGCATCATTAATAGCATTAATCCACTTTTAAAAGGTTAGAACACTATATGATTTGACTAAAGTTGATTAGATATTCCTCAATCAACCTAATTTCTTATTCATGTTTTTAAAGAAATATAATACAATAATCCAAAATAGCACTTCTCTTTTCTCTAGTGGATCTTCTAAATGACACTTCTTAAGGTTGTTGAGTTTGAACTATGAGTGGTGCTTGAGGAGGAATCTCAATGTTGTTCTGTCCTTGAATGATGTGAGGAATAACATCGTTATTAATTACTAGATCCATTACAAAGACTTGTTGTTTTTCAATAACAAGTTCTTCATTAGAGACAACACACCGTATGTTTCCTTCCCCTCCAAACTCAACTTCCTCAGGGGATCTTGCATTCCCGCCTCAAAGAAAGATTTTATAGTGGGATTTTAAAACTTATACTCATGAGAGCATTCAATGTAACCAACAAAGTAGTAACTAATTATCTTTAAGCCTATCTTTCCTTCATGCGGCTTATAGGGCCTTGTGTTAGTCAATGAATACGACTAACTTTTGTGTATAAAACCTGCGTAAATTGTATCAAACTCCTCCAATTTATGGTTATTTTGTAATGTTGTAATTACTTTTTGTTAAAGATAGGTAATAAATACTTAGTATTCACATTTTGTGTGTTTAATAATCATTTTCTCTCAATTTCAGGTTAATTAGGCAAGTTTGTGAAGTGTTGATTTTCATCCTCCCACTAAGCCAATCTTCTGGCTTAGCGATCCATCCGTTGAGCGCAACACTCCTCGGCAGAGCGCGAGGAAGAATTTGGAAGAAGGATGAGTTGTGCATTTGCAATAAGCGAAGGGTCATCCCGCTAAGCGCACCGCTTCAGTCCATCCGCTGAGCGAGAAAAGCACGCGCTAAGCCAAAATCCACCAATGCATGCTAAGCGGTCCATAGTTGCGCTAAGCGCGCTAGCACAAACAAAGCCACCTATTTAAGCCTGAAATCAGATTTTGGAGTGGATTTTGGCTATTTTCTCGAAGAGCTTCTGCATGTGAGAGATTCTAGAGAGAGAAGGGTCAGAATCCAGAGAGTTTTGATAGCTTTTGCTATGAGAAGACTGGTAGAGAACTGAGCGAGAAGAGGAAGCCATCCTGAGAGCATGAGATGAGTCTGTGAGTGATTGTGAGGTTCTAGAGGTGGAGGAGACATCCCCACTACTTGTATTTTTTCAATCCTTCATTTTTCTCTTCTCTTTGTTGTAAAGGAAGCTTCCCAGATATGGAGAGCTAAATCCTCTGTTGGTTCTTCCTTGTAGGTACTTGATGTAAATACTTGTATATCTATTTAATGATGTTTTATGTGCTCTATGTGCTATCAGTACGTCATTTCAGTGTGCTATTGCCTTGATCATGTAGATGCATGCTTTGTTAGGATCATTCAACAGTGGAAACTGGTTTGATTCTTAGAACCTGATATGATAGGGCTAGTTTATCGTATTATCACGAGGGATCACGGTATGGTAACCTAGTTGTTTGTATGTTTGTCTTAATGCGGTTTTGGTCGAGTTTAGTCCAACAAGAGGAATTTGAGGATCATGCTTGATCAGGATTAGGCTAGACTATCATCAGGAATCGGGGTTTAGCATTTCAAGAGACACCATAGAACACATGAGCATTGTTAAGTAGAGAATATCCTTTTAACATCAGGCACCTAATAGGAAGACCAACGTGTTGTCTACTAGTCTTTACACATCATTACTCACGTGATTTTCCTTTTAATAGTTAGTTTACATACCTGTGCATAGTTGACACATCTCTTTTCATACTAGACACCTATTCATTAAATATAGCTTTACCAAGTAACACGAGTTCCCCGAGAGTTCGACACTCGGTTCTTACCGTTTTATACTACTTGCGTGATCTGGTGCACTTGCCGGGTTCGAATAAGTTTTTGGCGCTGTTGCCGAGGAACTTCTTTCTATTTGGAAAGTTAGTTTAGTCTTAGGTGTCTATTCTTGATTCTTTGATAAACTGTGAATATTTACTTTCAATTCATATTTGTTTTCCTATTGAATTGGATAATCGTTGTTGCTGTTAGTGTTTTATATGCATAGATCTCCCACAGGCAATTTAGTTCCTCTGGACTTGGAGATTGAAGCTACGTTGAGAAGGAACAGAGCCGAGAGGAGAAGAAAATTACTTCAAGACAGGATAGTAGCATCCATTCTTGAGGAAGAAACTCATTTTTCTGATTCTTCATCATCCGACTTACCATCATCAAGGGAATCCGCGACTTATTTACCAAAATCCGTTTCCATGGCTGATGAGCACCACCAAAGAGTTACCCTTGAGGACTATTCAAGCAGTTCAGTGCCACAATTCTTTACCAGCATTGCATGTCCTGAAGTGCAAGCTCACAACATAAACTACCCTCATTCTTTGATTCATTTAATACAAGGGAACTTATTCCAAGGATTACCAAATGAGGACCCCTATGCACATTTGGTGACATTCATTGAAATCTGTAACACTGTAAAGATTGCAGGCGTGCCAGATGAAGCCATTAGACTCAGTCTATTTTCATTTTCCTTGTCAGGAGAAGCCAAGAGGTGGCTCCACTCATTTAAGGGTAACAGTCTGAAAACCTGGGAAGAAGCTGTTGAAAAGTTTCTGAAAAAATATTTCCCAGAGTCAAAGACTATGGAAGGGAAAGCTAAAATCTCTTCATTTCATCAGTTCCCTGACAAGTCCTTGAGTGAAGCGTTGGAGAGGTTTAGAGGCTTATTGAGAAAGACTCCCACCCATGGGTTCTCTGAGCCAATTCAATTGAATATGTTTATAGATGTGTTGAGACCACAAACCAAGCAACTGTTACATGCTTCAGAAGGGGAAAAAATAAAGCTGAAGACCCCTAAAGAGGCAACTGAGCTAATTGAGAATATGTTAGCCATTGATCATGCCATTCTGCACAACAGAGTTCATCAACCCACAAAGAAAAGCTTGTTAGAACTATCATCAAATGATGCTTTATTGGCACAAAATAAGTTGCTTTCTAGGTAACTTGAGATTTTAACAGAAACACTTGGTAAGTTGCCAACTAAACTGTTTATTGGTCAACCTACACATTCTTCCGTTTTGCAGGTTACAGGTTGTACCATATGTGGTGAGGCTCATGAAACAGGCCAATGTATTCCCATTGAAGAAAACACTCAAGAAGTTCACTATATGGGAAATCAACAGAGACAAGGATATAATCAAGGAGGATTTTCAGGCTTCCAGCAGAGTCCTTATAACCAACAAGGACAGTGGAGATCACACCCTGGCAATCAATTCATCAAGGACCAGGGTGGACCTTCCAACAGACCAATTCAACAAGGGCCTAACATCTTTCAGAGGACTACTAAGCTGGAGGAGACTTTGACTCAGTTTATGCAAGTAACAATGTCAAATTATAAAAGCACCGAGTCAGCACTGAAAAACCTTGAGGTCCAGGTGGGACAACTGACCAAGCAGATAGCTGACAAGTCATCCAACAGTTTTGTGGCGAATATAGAAAAGAACCCCAAGGAGAAATATAAAGCTGTGATGACAAGAAGTAAGAGGTTTGTGGAGGCAGAGGATGAGGATAGTGTTGTATCCAAGAAGAAAGCTGTCAAAAAGAAAGGTACTGATGAAAAGAAAGATGATGTGAGAGGTGAAAGCAATCAGGAAAAAGAAAAACAAATAATGGTCAAGAAAAAAAAATTAAATGACCAAGAAAATGAAAAAAAAATGAAAAAGATGAAAAAAAAATAAGAATGAAGAGAGGAGTAGAAGTGAACAAGCTAGAGAGAAGAAAAGAGAAAAAGCTGTGAATGAAGGTGCGAAAGTACCATATCCTGTGGTAGCTTCCAAGAAGGAGAAGGACAGCCATTTGGCGAGATTTTTAGATATTTTTAGGAAATTGGAAATAACCATGCCCTTCGGAGAAGCTTTACAGCAAATGCTACTCTACTCCAAGTTTTTAAAGGATATGTTAACAAGGAAACACAAGTATATTCACCAGGAAAACATTGTTGTGGAAGGAAATTGTAGTGCTGTGATTCAAAAGATCCTTCCACCCAAGCATAAAGACCCTGAGAGTGTAACCATTCCTTGTTCAATTGGAGAAGTCACCGTGGGAAATGCTCTTATTGATCTGGGAGCCAGTATTAACTTAATGCCACTCTCCATGTGCAGAAGGTTGGGAGAGGTCGAGATCATGCCCACTAGGATGACTTTACAACTTGTTGATCGCTCCATTACCAGACCATATGGAGTAATTGAAGATGTGTTGGTCAGAGTAAAACATTTTATCTTCCTGATAGACTTTGTGGCAATGGATATCTGTGAAGATAATGACATTCCTGTAATATTGGGAAGACCATTCATGTTAACTGCAAGCTGCATAATTGATATGGGGAGAAAGAAGCTGGAGCCGGGCTTTGAAGATCAGAAAATTGATTTTGATTTATTTGTTGAACACAAACCTGCTCCAGAACAAAATGTTTGCTTACAGGTAATGGAAATGGGTAAGGAGGTCCTGGAAGTATGAACCAAAATGTGATTACCCATTGAGGTAAAAGCATTAAGCTAGTGACGTTAAAGAAGCGCTTCCTAGGAGGCAACCCAGTTCCAATTTATGTTAGTTTGTTTTATTTTATTCATTGTATCATGTGGAACTTGCTTCATAATCATTACATTGGGATATATCAGCTTGTTTTTAAATGATAGATATAAGGGTTTCAAACATCTTGAGAAAAGGACAGAGTTATAACTTAGAATTTTTTTTCTTTCTGAAAAACAATCCTTTCGCTAAGCGCAAGCCTTGCGCTAAGCGCATATTTGGTCATGCGCTAAGCCGGGAGTCTCTAGTGCTTAGCGCTCAACCCTTGCATCTCAAGCTGACTTGGTCCGCTAAGTTGGCCAAGGCTGGGCTAAGCCCATTTCAATTCGGTTTGAATTAGGCTAAGCGATGGCCTTCCCGCTAAGAGCATTGCATTCACTGGCTAAGCGTGACACGTCGCCGCTAAGCTCATTTCCTTGCGGCCAAAATTGGGTTTCATTGAGCTAAGCGAAACTCATGCCAGCTAAGCCCAATTCCTTGCCGCCATAGCAGCGCTAAGCGATCCATAATTCGCTAAGTGCCTACCCCTCTGTAATCAAGATGCATTATTTTAGCTAAGTCGGCCCAGAACTAGGCTTAGCGAGAGTTGCAGGTATTTTGATCTGCAGAACTCGCTAAGCGGCCCATCTGCATGCTAAGCCAAGCCCTTTATGTGTTAAAAAAAAATCAGATTTTGAAATTTCAAACTTGGGCTAAGCGTGCATGACCACTAAGTGAACCACTTTGAGAAACCAAACATCTCTCTGGCTCGCTAAGCGAGGGGCTCGAAAATTGCTTAAGTGAGTGTAACATTAGTTACACTCACATTTGCCCAGATTTCACAAACACTTTCCCTGCAATCTCTCTCTCCCAAAATTTGTGCACCTTGCATCTGTTCTTTCTATTTGCATTTTCTACTTATCTTCATAAAGCATCAATGATACAAGTAAGTTCCTTACTCCCTTTATTATTTTATTTTGTTGAACCATAGGGCAGAAAACCATAGATTTTAGCTTTCAATCTTTAGGGTTTTCATGATATTAGATTAGGTAAAAATTAGGACTTTGTGAATGATTATACTGTGAAGATATTTTTTATTGTCTTGCATGTTTGATTATGCCTTTTAGAGGCTCAAAAAGAGAAGAAAACGAAGTTCGTTTTCTGCCTTTTTTTTGGAAAACACGATGAACTCGCTAAGCGCGCCTGCTGCGCTAAGCGAGTTCATCAAAATTGCTTGAATTTATGCATTTCTAGACAAACTCGCTAAGCGCACTTACCGTGCTAAGTGAATTCATCTTGTGAGGATGAACACTCATCCTCCTGTTGAGATACCTATGGCTAAGCGAGGCTGAATTGCTAAGCCTAGGTAACTTAGTCAAATTTTTTGTTGAAAGTTGCACACTAAGCCGAGCCTCTCTCGGCTAAGCTCATTTCATTGCGGCAGCCATTGGGCTAAGCGAGCCTTGCTCGCTAAGCCCCTATACTTAGTGAATTTTCTGAATTTCATGGTGCCGCTAAGCGCAACCCTGCTGAGCTTAGCCCACATTTGTTGCGGCAATCATTAGGCTTAGCAGGCAGATGCCAACTAAGCCGATTATGCAAAAGCACAATTTTCTGCAACATCCGCAAAGCGCCCCCATGTGTCGCTAAGCGGTAGTGTGTATTTTGTGAAGGCAAGCTAAGCGGACCATGTCTTGCTAAGTCGCCAATGCCTTTTTCAGTTTTATTTTTCAGTTTTTGGATTTGAATAACTTGTGTCCTGATTAATTGTTTGGTCCCTTTATTTGCAGATAGCTTCTAGGAAACGCAAGAGTATCAGTTCAAGACCCATAACTCAATATGATACAAGGAGATTTCACTCCTTAGATGCATGGAACCGGTATACAGATAATGTATTGGGGAGAAACATCTTGCCAGAGAGGAAGATGGAGCTCTACCACACTAAGTTTGATGATTTTAAGACTGAGTTGGAGAGGCGTAATCTCCATAAACGCCTCACCAATTTGGTTGATGGGAGCATAGATGTTGCTTTGGTGAAAGAGTTCTATGCAAACCTATACAGCTCTGAGGGTCCTTCACCAAAGCAAGCCAGGGTGAGAGGCCATCTAGTGAAGATCGACACTGATAGCCTCAACATATTCCTAGAGACACCTGTGGTGTTGGCAGAGGTTGATACTTTGCCCACATACTCTAGATACTGCAGGTTGCCTTTAGAACCTAGGGAGATTGAGTCTGCCCTATGCATACCAGGCCGAGGGTTCATCTTGAACGTTGAGGGCCATCCTGGGAGGATCCTGAGGAAGGACTTGATGACTTTAGCCCAGCTGTGGAGTGTTCTCTCATACTCCAACCTGGCCCCCACATCTCACACATCTGACCTGACAGTGGACAGAGCTAGGCTGATCTTTGGCCTAGTCTCTCGCATGGACATGAACATAGGAGCTTTCATTTTTGGCCAGATGACTACTATAGCCCAATCTAACTCTTCTAGACTTGGATTTCCTACTTTGATCACCGCTCTATGTCGAGCCAGAGGGGTTGTCTCTGACAGCCTCACTTTTGAGCGCTTGAGCCCTGTCATTAACTTGGCCTACATCAGGAAGAACTGTTGGAATCCTGATGATCTGACAGTTTCTATCCAAGGGGCTAGGAGGGTGAGGGCGAGGCCAGCTGATCTTCCTTCCACATCTGCAGCTCCTACTCCAACATCCACTTCAGCAGCTCCTTTAGTCCCAGCTCAGATTGATTCTCATCGCTTTGAAGCCATGCTTCAGAGCATTCATCAGGGACAAATCATTTTACTTCAGAGATTACAGGTGGTGGCGCCTCCAGGATCCATTCTTTCCATTGAGCAGTTTCTGGAGAGGGTAGCCTGGCCTGGGGCCCAACCTTCTCTTCATAGGGAAGATGAAGGTCCCACAGCCCAGGTACCACAGCATGTAGAGGATGCGTCATCTGAGGCCACTGTTCCAGAGCCATTCATTGTAGAGGAGGAGGCAGGTGAGACACAGGTTAGACAGGAAGCTGCTGCTACTCCTGAGAGGTCACGAGAGGTCACATCAGATCCACCCACACCAGTGGCGGACCTATCCTCACCTCAACATGCAACAGACCCCTATACTCCTATACTCGAGATACCAGAGGACCCGACCACACCAGTCCTAACTCTGAACACTTCTCCTCCAGCTACTCCAGTACTTCATTTGACAGATGAGGAGGGTGTTCAGACACAGGATACTCAGGACCAGTCATAGGAATTCTAAATTCCTGATGATGCTTTTTGGATTATTATTATAATGATTATAGTTTCAGTACATTGGTTTTTAGTGATTTTGGTTAATGTTTATATACACTGCTGTTTTTGTTTGTGGTTACCTAGTATACTTGTTTTGAAGCATATGGAACAATTTAACTTGACTTGGATGATTATGCAGTGAAACATTTTTATCTTTTTGTGAAAATTGGTGTTATGAATTGATTTTGGATTGAATGCATGGTTGTGATGGAGTTTGTGTTTCTTTTCATAAGTTTAAGCAAGTATGTATGTTAGACAAAGAAAAAACATGAATGTGAACTTGCAATTAGAATTGTTAGGCAATAGACAAGTTGATTGAGAAAGAAAAGCTTGAAGCATAACTGGTGATAGTGTGATCTTAAACTGTGAGTGCACGACTAGCTTTGAGTAATAGTTTTTCCATCAATCTCTGAAATTTAGAATGAAATGTATGAATGAGGACTGTTAGTCAGCGAATACGACTAACTTTTGTGTATAAAACTTGTGTAAATTGTATCAAACTCTTCCAATTTATGGTTATTTTGTAGTGTTATAAGTATTTTCTGTTAAATATAGGTAATAAATACTTAGTACTTCCATTTTGTGTGTTTAATAATCATTTTCTCTCAATTTCAGGTTAATTAGGCAAGCTTTGAAAAGTGCTATTTTTCACCTTCTAGCGAAGCCAATCTGTTGGCTTAGCGAGCATCTGCTAAGCACAACACTCATGGGCTAAGCGCGAGGAAGACTCTGGAAGAAGATGAGTTGTACAGGTTCGCTAAGCGCACCGCTTCAGTCCATCCACTAAGCGAGGAAGGCATACGCTAAGCCAAAATTCACTAATGTGCGCTAAGCGGTCTATAATTGCGCTAAGCGCACAAGCACGAACAAGGCCACCTATTTAAGCCTGAAATCAGATTTTAGAGAGGGAGTTGGACTGGGATTCAAAGCTTTGCATGTCTAGAGCTTCTAGAGAGAGAAAGGTCCAAGTTCCAGAGAGTTTTGAGAGATTTTGTTGTGTGAAGATCTGCAGAGACTAGAGCTTGAAGCAGGAGCCGGTTTGAGAGATTGAGATGAGTTTGTGAGTGATTGCGAGATCCTAGAGGTGAAGGAGACATCCTCACCACTTGTATTTTTGCAATCTTTCATCTTGTTCTTCTCTTTGTTGTAAAGAAGGCTTCCTGGTTATGGAAAGCTAAATCCTCTATTGGATCTTCACTGTAGGTACCTAATGTAAATATATTTCTATCTATTTAATGATGTTTTGTGTGTTCTCTGTGCTATCTGCTTTTCACTCCAGTATGCCTTTACCTTGATCACGTAGATGCATACTTTGTTAGGGTCATTCAACAGTGGAAACTGGTCTGATTCTAAAGTCCTTGATAGTACAGGGCTAGGTTGTCGTACTATCACAAGGAATCGGGGTGCGATAATTTAGTTGCGTATGTGTGTCTTAATGCGGTCCTGGTTGAGTTTAGTCCAACAAGATGAATCTGCGGATGATGCTTGAGCAAGATTAGGCTAAACTATCATTAGGAATCGGGGTTTAGTATCTTAGGAGACAACATAAGAACACATGAACATTTTTAGATAGAGAATATCTTTTTAGCATCAGGCACCTATTAGGAAGGCCAACATGTTTTCTTCTTGTTTTTACACATCATTTCTCTCGCGTGATTTCCCTTTTTGCACAGATAGTTTACACACCTGTTCATATTTACACTTATCTTTACACACCAGACACCTATTTGCTGAAATACCTTACCAAATAACACAAGTTCCCCGAGAGTTTGATACTCGGTTCTTATCATTTTATACTACTTGTGCAATCCGGTGCACTTGTCGGAAGCGAACAAGTTTTTTTGGCACCGTTGCCAGGGAAGTTCTTTTTATTTGGGAAGTTAGTTCATTTTTAGGTGTCTATTCTTTATTCTTTTATTACTAGAGAATATTTGTTTTTGTTTATGTTTGTTTCCCTCTTGACTTGGTGACTGCTACTCTTGTTAGTGCTTTGTATGCATAGTAGATCTTCTGCAGATGATTTAGTTCCATGAGATTTAGAGCTTTTTAATGGGTGAAATGAATATCTTGACAGCACACGATCAAGGGTGGGAACAGGAGTTAAGTCCTTACAATCAATATGAAGAAGAAAGAACTCCTAATCTTGAAAGTGTGTTCGAAGAATTCATGGCATACCATGCTAGCTCAAAAGCCAATCAAAATTCAATGAAAAATCATGAAATTCATTTTGGCAAGAGCTACTCAATAGAAAACTTTCAAGGGGGACCAGAGTTACAGCCTTAATATCAAAATGAAGCAAGAAGAGGTTCCAATCTGGATAAATTGTTGATGCAATTCAAGGAAACAACTAAATGAACCCAATGAGCACTCCAAAGTGTAGAAATCCAGGTTGGTGAGCTGGCAGAAGCAGTGACTCAATTTATGTCCAGACGAGAAAAATACTTTGTAGAGGTTGAAGCTCAAGAGGAAAGCCCTGTAAAAGAGCATGAGTCAAGAGAAAAAGATGAGGAGAAAGATGAGGAACAAGTACAACAACAATGGGAGAAGTACTCAATAGTAGAAAACCAACAAGAAAGTATTCTCCAAATCAATAACCTTCCTCATCAACTGATTGTCAAGAAAGGAAGGCAAGGAGAGCATGAGGAAACCTTAAGTGCCATTCTTTCTTTAATCACTAACACCTTTCTTGAAATGATTTGGAATGTACTTCCAGTCTACATGAAGTTCATGGAATTTCTAGCTAAAAGGCGAAACTGCAAGGAAGATGTGTTCTATGTCATGTACATGCCACCTTGAAGGTATTAAGCTATGCGTCAAGCTAATGACGTTAAAGAAGTGCTTCATGGGAGGCAACCCAGTTTTAATTTCCGTTATCTCTATTTTTCATGCATTATATCATGTGGAACTTGCTTTATAATTTGTGCAGTGGAGTATATCAGCTTATCCTTAAATGTTAGATATAAGGGTTTCAATTTGTTGAGAAAGGGACTGAAAAATAACTTAGAAAGAATTTTTCTGAAAAAAACAGTCCTTTCGCTAAGCGCAAGCCTCGTGCTAAGCGCATCTTTGTTCATGCGCTAAGCCGCGAGTCTCAAGCGCTTAGCACCCAACCCTTGCATCTGAGGCTGATTTGGTCTGCTGAGCTGGCCAAAGCTGAGCTAAGCCAACTTCAATTTGATCTGGATTTGGCTAAGTGAAAGCCTAACCGCTAAGCGACAGATTATCTTTGGCTAAGCGCACGTTTCTGCCAAGCTCAGTTCTTTGCGGCTAGAACTGGGGTTCATAAAGCTAAGCGCCAGTCATGGCGGCTAAGCTGAATTCCTTGCAGCAATGTGAGTGCTAAGCGAGTCCTTATCAGCTAAGCGCATGCTCCTCTGTACTTAAGATGCATCATTTTAGCTAAGCCGGCCCAGATCCCGACTTAGTGAGAGTTGCAGCTTTTCTGATCTACAGACCTCGCTAAGCGGACTTACCCGCGCGCTAAGCCAAGCCTGTGTGCTGAAAAAAAAACTTGAATTTCAAAGTTTGGCTAAGCGCACGGTACCGCTAAGCGAGCATCTTCAAAAAACCAAAATGATTTATGTGAGTGTAATGGCAGTTACACTCACATTTGTTGGAAACTGCTGAACTGCCTGCATCTTCTCTCTCACACTCATTTTCCTGCATTTTTTCCTTCTTCTGCATCAAAGCATCAACGATACAAGTAAATTCCTTACTCCCTTTATTCTTTTTTGTGGTTGAACCTTAGGGTAGAAAACCATAGATTTTAGTTTTCAATCTTTAAGGTTTTTCACAATTTTAGAGTAGGTAAAAACTAGGACTTTTTATATGATTGTGCTGTGTAGATATTTTCAATTGTCTTGTATGTTTGATAATGCCTTTTAGAGGCTTAAAAAGATAAGGAAAGGAACTGTGTTTTCTGCATTTTTTTCTAGAGAATGTGATGAACTCGCTAAGCGAGCATGATGCGCTAAGCGAGTTCATCAAAATTTATTGAACATATGCGTTTCCAAACGAACTTGCTAAGCGAATTCATCTTGTGAGGATGAACATTCATCCTCCTATTAAGATACTTGTGGCTAAGTGAGGCTGAATTGCTAAGCCAAGGTAACTTAGAAAGTTTTGTGTTGGAAGCCTCGCGCTAAGCCGAGTCTACCTGAGCTAAGCGCATTTCATCACGGCAACTATTGGGCTAAGCGAGCTGTATCCTACTAAGCGCCTATTGTTAATTTCGGCCTTTATTTCTGTTGTTAAACCTGAGCAATTTTGGTCTAAGGAATTTTTAGTTCTTTTTAGTTACAGATGGCATCGAGAAAAAGAGCTAGAACGGAGGACATCCCTTCATCATCCACTCCAGCTCCTCCATCAGTAACCGTAGGACAGGATGTCCAAAGCTCACAAACTTTAGTCCCTATGCTACAAAGCCTATTTCGAGGACAATTTATTATCATGCACAACCTACAAAAGTTGGCTCATAACAGGCCAATCATAACTATGTAGCATTTTCTTGAGCAAGTAGCCTGGCCTGAAGCTCAACTTCCATTGATGAGACCCAACGAGGCTGCTCTGCCTGAGCCCACACCTGTGCAGGCTGATCCAAAGCCAGCTGACCCACAATCTCCAGTGATGAACCAACTGTCTTCTCCTGAGTGTGAAGTAGTTCCCCCATCTCCACCTCTAATTATCATCTCTAATGCATCATCAGATGAAGTAGCTGCCCCTCCTGATTCACCAGCCGGAGAAACAGCTGACCTTCCTACTTCACCAGTTGGAGGAATTACCGATCTTTCTGATTCATCATCTGGAGAAGTTGTTGCTCTCACTGATTCCCCAGTTTAGACACTGTTGACATTGTTAATTCTTGATGACACTTTTTGCTTTTTGGTTTATTATTATTTTAATTATGGTTTTAATACAATATTTCCTTTATGTTTATATACACTGCTAGTTTTATTTTTGAATAGTGGTTTGCTTATTCTGAAGCATATGGAACAGTTTAACTAAGTTTTTGAAGACATGGCAGTAAAACACTTTTATCTTTTTGTGAAAAATGGGTGTATGACTTTATTTTGAATTGAATGCATGATGGTGATGGTGTTTGTATTTCTTTTCATGAGTTTGAGCAAGTATGTATGTTAGACAAAGAAAGAACAAGAATGTGAACTTGCATTTAGAATTGTTAGTCAGTAGACAGATTGATTTAGAAAGAAAAGCTTGAACCAAAACCAGTGAGAGTGTGACCTCACTCTGTGAGTGAACGACTAGCTGTGAGTAATAATCTTTGCATGAATCTCTGAATTTTAGAACGAAATATATAAATGAGGACATGATGAAGGCCATGATTGTACATACACAAACCTTTTGACCAAAAAACTTACCTTGAATGATAATTATATCCTTTGCACCCTTTTTGAGCTGAATGATATTGTCAAAAATTTAAACCCTGAACTTAAATAATTATCTCCAGATACCTTGTTTAGATTCTAGGAGAGCATATAGTTGAAGGCAAATTTACCCCAAATTTGGGGGAGTGGAACTAATTGGGATGCAAAGAAAGAGATAAAGCATCAGCACATACAACACACAAGTTGTCTGTGAAAAAAAAAAAAAGAAGAAGAAAAGTGTGCTGATGTAACAAGGTCAAAAGCAAATGAAAGTGAAAAGCTAGTGAGCAAGCCAATTGTATTAAAAAGACCATTGGGATAAGTCTAGGATTTGTGCTCTCTTAGAATCTAAGCCTTTGAATCCTAGAAAAACCAATGAATTTTTGTAGCCAAGCCTCACTACAAGCCTAGGAAAGTCCTTCTGATTCTGTTTATACATTTTTGACTTTATGGCATGAGATGAAGTGCAAAGATTGGATCTCTTGTTAGTTGTTATTAATGAATAGCTTAAACACTTGTGCTTGAGTGAAACAGTAACTGTGAGACTGTGGTTTAAGCTACTTTCCTTGATATTTGTCTTATGCCCAACTCCATCTAATTGTTCAGGTTATATTTTATTCTTCTCTTTGGATAACTGCATACCTTGTGAAAGACAAGTGATAAGGGCATTTTACTTCATTCTCTTATCATGCAATTAGTAACTTTTGTTGCATACACCTTTGTACATAGTCACTGCATGTTATTGTCACTTGAGGACAAGTGAGTTGTTCTCTTTTTGCTTGAGGACAAGCAAAACTGTAAATTTGGGGAGTTGTTAGTCGGTGAATACGACTAACTTTTGTGTATAAAACTTGTGTAAATTGTATCAAACTCTTCCAAATTATGGTTATTTTGTAGTGTTATAAGTATTTTCTGTTAAATATAGGTAATAAATACTTAGTACTTCCATTTTGTGTGTTTAATAATCATTTTCTCTCAATTTTAGGTTAATTAGGCAAACTTTGAAAAGTGTTATTTTTCACCTTCTCGCTAAGCCAATCTGCTGGCTTATCGAGCGTCCACTAAGCGCAACACTCATGGGCTAAGCGCGAGGAAGACTTTAGAAGAAGATGAGCTATATAGGTTCGGTAAGCGCACCACTTCATCTCACTAAGCGCACCGCTTCAGTTCATCTGCTAAGCGAGAAAGGCATACGCTAAGCCAAAATTCACTAATGTGTGCTAAGCAGTCCATAATTGTGCTAAGCACACGAGCACGAACAAGGCCACCTATTTAAGCCTGAAATCAGATTTTAGAGAAGGATTTTGGACTAGGATTCAGAGATTTGCATGTCTAGAGATTCTAGAGAGAGAAAGGTCCACGTTCTAGAGAGTTTTGAGAGATTTTGCTGTGTGAAGATCTGCAGAGACTAGAGCTTGAAGCAGGAGCCAGTTTGAGAACTTGAGATGAGTTTGTGAGTGATTATGAGATCCTAGAGGTGAAGGAGACATCCTCACCACTTGTATTTTTGCAATCTTTCATCTTGTTCTTCTTTTTGTTGTAAAGAAGGCTTCCTGGTTATGGAAAACTAAATTCTCTGTTGGATCTTTTCTGTAGGTACCTAATGTAAATATATTTCTATCTATTTAATGATGTTTTGTGTGTTCTCTGTGCTATCTGCTTTTCACTCCAGTATGCCTTTACCTTGATCACGTAGATGCATGCTTTGTTAGGGTCATTCAACAGTGGAAACTGGTCTGATTCTAAAGTCCTTGATAGTACAGGGCTAGGTTGTCGTACTATCACGAGGAATCAGGGTACGATAATTTAGTTGTGTATGTGTGTCTTAATATGGTCCTGGTTGAGTTTAGTCCAACAAGAGGAATATGCGGACGATGCTTGAGCAAGATTAGGCGAAACTATCACGAGGAATCAGGGTTTAGTATCTCAAGAGACACCATAGGAACACATGAGCATTGTTAGATAGAGAATATCTTTTTAGCATCAGGCACCTATTAGGAAGGCCAACGTGTTTTATTCTTGTTTTTACACATCATTTCTCTCGCGTGATTTTCCTTTTTGCACAGATAGTACACCTGTTCATATTCACACTTATCTTTACATACCAGACACCTATTTGCTGAAATAGCTTACCAAATAACACAAGTTCCCCGAGAGTTTGATACTCAGTTCTTACCGTTTTATACTACTTGTGCAATCCGGTGCACTTGCCAGAAGCGAACAAGGACATGATGAAGGCCATGATTGTATATACAAACCAATTGACCAAAAAGCTTACCTTGAATTATAATTGTATCCTTTGCACCCTTTGTGAGCTGAATTACATTTTCAAAATTGAACCCTGAACTTGAATGAGTATCTGTAGATACCTTGTTTAGATTCTAAGAGAGCAGATAGTTCAAGGAAAATTACCCCAATATTTGGGGGAGTTGATTGGGATGTAAAGTAAAAGGTAAAGCATCATCACACATAACAAATAAATTGTGTTAAAAAAGAAAAAAGAAAAACAAAAGCAATCAAAGAAAATATGTGTTGTTGTAATAAGGTCAAATGCAAATTAAAGTGAAAGGCTGGTGAGAAAGCTAATTGTATTGAAAGAAATATTTGGATGAGTTTAAGATTTGTGCTCTCTTAGAATCTAAGCCTTTGAATCCTAGAAAAACCCATTATTTTTGTAGTCAAACCTCACTATAAGCCTATAGAAGTCCTTCTGATTCCATTTATCCATTTCTGACTTGATGACATGAGAAGAAGTCCAAAAATTGGACCTCTTGCTAGTTTTTATTAATGAATAGCTTAAACACTTGTGCTTGAGTGAAACAGAAGCTGTGAGACTGTGGTTTAAGCTGCTTTCCTTGATATTTGTCTTATGCCTAACTTCATCTAATTGTACAGGTTACATTTTATTCTTCTCTTTGAATAACTGCATGCTTTGTGAAAGACAAGTGATGAGGGCATTTTGCTTCATTCTTTTACCATGCAATCAACAACTTTTGTGCATACACCTTTGTACATAGTCATTGCATGTTTTTGTCACTTGGGGGACCAGTGAGTTGTTCTTTATTTGCTTGAGGACAAGCAAAATTGTAAATTTGGGGGAGTTGTTAGTTGATGAATACGACTAACTTTTGTGTGTAAAACCTGTGTAAATTGTATCAAAATCCTTTAATTTATGGTTATTTTGTAGTGTTGTAATTACTTTTTGTTAAAGATAGGTAATAAATACTTAGTATTCACATTTTGTGTGTTTAATAATCATTTTCTCTCAATTTCAAGTTAATTAGGCAAGTTTGTGAAGTGCTAATTTTCATCCTCTCGCTAAGCCAATCTTCTGGCTTAGTGAGCCATCTGCTGAGCGCAACACTCCTCGGCTGAGCGCGAGGAAGAATCTGGAAAAAGGATGAGATGTGCATTTGCGCTGAGCGAAGGGTCATCCTACTAAGCGCACCGCTTCAGTCCATCCGCTTAGCGAGAAAGGCACACGCTAAGCCAAAATCCACTAATGCACGTTAAGCGGTCCATAGTCGCACTAAGAGCTTCTGCATGTGAGAGATTCTAGAGAAGGGTCATCCTGCTAAGCGCACCGCTTCAGTCCATCCGCTTAGCGAGAAAGGCACGCGCTAAGCCAAAATCCACTAATGCACGTTAAGCGGTCCATAGTCGCACTAAGAGCTTCTGCATGTGAGAGATTCTAGAGAGAGAAGGGTCTGAATCCAAAGAGTTTTAAGAGCTTTTGCTGTGAGAAGACTGGCAGAGAACTGAGCAAGAAGAGGAAGCCATCCTAAGAGCATGAGATGAGTCTGTGAGTGATTGTGAGGTTCTAGAGGTGGAGGAGACATCCCCACTACTTGTATTTTTTCAATCCTTCATTTTTCTCTTCTCTTTATTGTAAAGGAAGCTTCCCAGATATGGAGAGCTAAATCCTTTGTTGGTTCTTCCTTGTAGGTACTTGATGTAAATACTTGTATATCTATTTAATGATGTTTTATGTGTTCTTTATGCTATCAGTACGTCATTTCAGTGTGCTTTTGCCTTGATCATATAGATGCATGCTTTGTTAGGATCATTCAATAGTGGAAAATGGTCTAATTCTTAGAACCTGATAGGACAGGGCTAGTTTATCATATTATCACGAGGGATCAGGGTACGATAACCTAGATGTTTGTATGTTTGTCTTAATGTGGTTCTGGTCGAGTTTAGTCCAACAAGAGGAATCTGAGGACGATTCTTGATCAGGATTAGGCTAGATTATCATGAGGAATCGGGGTTTAGCATTTCAGGAGACACCATAGAACACATGAGCATTGTTAAGTAGAGAATATCTTTTTAACATCAGGCACCTAATAGGAAGACCAACGTGTTGTCTACTTGTCTTTGAACATCATTACTCACGTGATTTTCCTTTTAATAGTTAGTTTGCATACCTGTGCATAGTTGACACGTCTCTTTTCATACTAGACACCTATTCACTCAATATAGCTTTACCAATTAACACAAGTTCCCCAATAAACGCAGTCACAGGTATTAGAATTTGTGTAAGACCCTCGCTCAGCACAACCATTTCCAAATGCAGCAGTTGAATACACATCCCCAAATGTGCATGTGCCTAATGTGGGCCTTTTCCCAATCCATAGCTTGTAAAGGATCTTAGTAACTACTTTATTTGGTACCTTATAGAGGATATAAATTGCAGTCTTTAATTTAAAGTCTTTCCCCATAGTGACTTTAGTAAAAGAGAATCATACTTTTTACAATATCCTTAAGTGACTAGTTTCATCATTCTACAACTCTATTCATGTTAAGTTTGCCCAATATTGTATATTGTAGAACAATTTCACACTTATTGAAGAAAAAATGTGATGGGCTCTGGATGTTGCTCACCTTATCTGTCATATCTACCATAGCATTCACCACCACAGTCAAATTTGACAACCTTAATTTTCTTTCCTAATTTAAATTCAACTTCAGCTTTGAATGTCTTCAAAACTTCTAGAGACTGAGTCTTCTCATAAATTAAACAAAGAGTAATCATCCATGAACTTAACATACCTCTGTCCATTCCGTGAATCCATAGGGAAAAGACCACAAATATCCATATGTATTAGTTCTAAGACATCTTTAGCTCTTTCGTCACCAAAATTCCTTTTGTTTGTTTGTTTACTCTTACACCTAATGAAAACTTGAAAATTTGACAAATCTCAGGGTCCAAGAATTTCCTCTAGCACAAGCCTTTAAATTCTCTAGTTAGAAATATGGCCTTAGTGCTTTATGACATAAAGTGATGGAATTCACATTAAACTTATGTTTTGTACCACATGTTTTTTGTCATATTTCACTATAGGAACACTCAATATCAATTATGAGATAACTTTACTATTCCTATATGAAGAAGTATGGATTTGTCCATAACAAAAATATACAAATTCCATCTAATAGACTATGCAACATATGTCTCAATCAAATCCAAATGAAAGGTCATTAAGAACAACCTAAATGTTCTTATAGGTTCAATTGTAACTTCATTTTCATTGCCTCATATAGATCAATCTTTCAGCATCACTTAGTAAATGACTCCACATGCAACCTTGCACAAACATACTTATATGTGAGTAGTAGCACCAGAGTCTACCCACCAAGTGTTCTTAGATACAAAAACTAAATTTACTTGATGACAAACAAAAATGAGAAGTTTGCACTTATTCACACACCAAATAGTGTACTTGCTACACTTTTACTTCATATGTCTCACCTTCTTATAGAAGTAACATGTAAATTTCTTATCTTGCTCTCTTGTTTCTACTCTAATTGATAAAAACTTTATGCAATATCCTCGACTCTCGTCTTTTCTTATTAAAAAAACTTAGTTTGATCCAACATCATGATAAATAAAGCCTCATTAGAGTTTTCTATAGTTGAAAACAATTTGACCATTTGGTAATTGAATCCTTGTTATTACCACACATTTACCATTTCGGGCATGTAATTATCCGGCCAAATCGCATCTTCCTTTGGGTCAAACACAATTCGCATGAATAATTGCAAGTGACATCTATGTAAAGTCAATAAGATTAACCTACAAACAAAGGTTACTTTGGCAGCATGTTGTTTCAATTAATCCGACAAAAAATAAAAGACAATTTTAATCAAATGGGAGGCCTTAAATTTACACATATTTCACACATAAACACAAGACCCAAAGTTATGTGTATATCTACATCACTAACTAACAATCATATGATTGCCTAACAGTCTTTAAGTGAGAGACAAGTATCTTAGAATATATATATATATATATATATATATATTTAGTTTCACCCACAGATCAGTGACACAATCACAAATAACCTTATGACAAATTTATTTTATAAGGCTATTAATAAGTGATTCCAAAGTAAAATGTACTTCCCTTAAAGTAAGAATCGGTAATATAGTCCAAATTTTATTATTACTTTCACAAAATAACAATTTTCATTACATTGTAATTAAGTGACAAATAAATTATGCCGTAAAATTGTTAGAACAAAGCTTGAAGCCCTTAGTTTTAGTTTTGGTTTGATAATTTTGCAATTCCTAAGATGTTTTGATAGATGAGGCATTTGTATTGAATGTTTTAGTCTAGGCATGTGTATGATATAGTTTTAATCTTTTTTTCTTTCTTAGTGTTTGATCAATTACGAAGTAGATGAAAATTTCTTATTCTCTAAGTTTCTTAAGAACTTACTTCTACTTGAAATTTGGCTAGCAACATCGAATTAATCGACTGCCTCATTTGGTAGTCAAATGCCCAAGTCAGTTTCAAAAAAAGAAATATTCTATAACTTAGGATAAATGATTACCTCATTTGATAATCAATTACCTTATTTAATAATCAATTACCCAGCTTCAGGAAACAAAGAGAAACTCTCTATTTGAATCTATAATCGATTACCACACATGATAATCGATTACCCAATTAGCACAGAAAAAACTGAAAATTTCAAACTAAAATGAATTAATCGATTACCCTTTTTGATAATCGATTAACCAGATTATGAAATTGTAAAGCAAAGGGGATTTTGAGGAATTAATCAATTACCTATTCCTATAATCAAATAGATTTGTTTTAACTGTCAAAATTTATAGATACCCCTATGTGTTTTCTTTTTAAGAAAATCTTGATTCATTCAAAATTTGAGAAAAACATTTCAAGAGAGTCTTCAAGAAGAATAACACTACAATAAGTCTGAAGATTGAAGTTGATAAAAAAAACCACTCATTTTACAATCATGAATTGATCAACTTGTGAAGAAATATTTATGATTAAAGATTTACATATTTTAGGTGTATTCAATTCTTAACTTTTAATCTCTTAGAGTGTTGTTCTTGGTTAGCGGTACCAGGGATGTTGGAGAATGGATAGGGTTTCAATTCTGAATCTTTTCTTGTAGGGTTCAAGAGAAAGATTTGTTTTCTATTAGAGAATTGTGTGTGCATAGTGTTTGTACTAGTGTTCTCTATATAGTGGAAGTTCTAACAAGACTTAGAACAAACTGGATGTAGGTCTGGATTGGAATTGATTTCAAAGGGTCATCATACAAGTTTCCATTTTATAAAAATCTTTTGAAGAAACTTTGAATGATTTAAAGAGGTGTTTTTAATCGGTGTTAAGAACAATTTGGTAAAGATTTTGAAAGAATCTCTTCAACCCCCATTTCTAGATTCTCGGTGTGATCCAACAATTGGTGTCAGAGCTTGGGTCTTGAAAGTTAATCAATATTTTTGTCAAAAGTTTTAGATTATGGCTGGGAATCAATTGTCATTCACTGAGGGTGCATCCATTAATAATCCACCATTTTTTTGTGGCAAGAAATACCCTTTTTGGAAAGTTCAGATGAAAATCTTCATGGAGTCTATTAATAGAGGCATTTGGAGTGCGATGGTTAATGGATATACCATGCCAACGCATGTAGTTGATAACAAGACTATAGAGAAACCTTACGAATCTTGCTCACAAGAAGAGATTAATAAGGGTGAATACGATTCAAGGCAATGAACATTAAACATTCCTCATTAAATTCTAATGAGTTTTTTAGGGTGTTCGCGTGCACAACTTCCAAAGAGATATGAGATTTAATCCAACTCACAGATGAAAGAACACCAGAAGTAAGGAGAGCTTAGAAGAACTTGTTTATCCAAGAATACGAAACGTTTAGGATGAAGCAAGGGGAAACAATAAGGGATGTGCAGAAAAGATTTACATATATTATAAACCATCTCAAGGCTCTTGGAAATATTTTTGAAGAGTAAGATATTAATGCCAAGGTGTTGAGATCCCTCAATAGGACATGGTAGCCAAAGGTCCCAACTATTTTTGAATCAAAAGACCTTGCCACTATGACATATGCTGAATTGTTTGGGAAGCTGAGGGAATATGAAATGGACTTGACAAGAATGGATGAAGAAGAAGCTATAGATAAGAAGAACAAAGGCTTAGTGTTAGTGCTTAGCTCTACTGAGTTTTAAAAGATTGGCTAAGATTTTGTTAAAACATAAGCACTTAGACAATGAAGGAAAGTTGGAGTTGCTGCACATGATGTCCAACGTTATGTCAAGGAATCAGATTGGGCTCCACAATGCACAAGGCAAGATAAAAGGTCAAATGAAGAATTGAAGCTGCAGGATCCACGATGTCGGATACAATGTCCAGGACATCCTGCCCGAAAATACTGGACACATAAATCTGTTATATCTTTAACAGATTATTGTGCAGTTAGCAACAGATTAGACGATCTATCTTTTGGAACGAATTAAAAGATAATTAAAGTTCGAATTACAAACTTGAATAGTTCATTCAGGGATTAGAGATTAAAGATAAAAACTAAAAGATCAAACTTTATCTTTTAGATCTTTAAGTGCAGATTTTTCAGGAGAATGATAGATCTTATCCAGCGCAAGTTGTTGCAGCCCAGATACGCACACTGCTATATAAACATGAAGGCTGCACGAGTTTTCGACCAAGTCCGGGATTGAAGAGTTATTTTGTGAGTTTTGGGACTTGAGTGTTTTGTGAGCCACCTTGATGTTACCCTAACATCAAGTGTTGGACCTGAGTGTGTAGAGTTGATCTCTATTGTTCAGAGAGCAATCTCTGGTGTGTATTTGATTTAATTGTAAACACGGGAGAGTGATTGAGAGGGAGTGAGAGGGGTTCTCATATCTAAGAGTGGCTCTTAAGTAGAGGTTGCACGGGTAGTGGTTAGGTGAGAAGGTTGTAAACAGTGGCTGTTAGATCTTCGAACTAACACTATTTTAGTGGATTTCCTCCCTGGCTTGGTAGCCCCCAGATGTAGGTGACGTTGCACCGAACTGGGTTAACAATTCTCTTGTGTTATTTACTTGTTTAATCTGTTCATACAGTCAAATATAATCTGCATGTTCTGAAGCGTGATGTCGTGACATCCGGTACGACATCTGACCTCAGTATCAGAATTTCAATTGGTATCAGAGCGGGCACTCTAAATCACTGAGTGAGATCTAGGGAGATAAATTCTGATGAACATGGAGAAAGAAGGAGGACCAGTGAACAGACCACCAATTCTGGATGGAACCAACTATGAATACTGGAAAGCAAGGATGGTGGCCTTCCTCAAATCACTGGATAGCAGAACCTGGAAAGCTGTCATCAAAGGCTGGGAACATCCCAAGATGCTGGACACAGAAGGAAAGCCCACTAATGAATTGAAGCCAGAAGAAGACTGGACAAAAGAAGAAGACGAATTGGCACTTGGAAACTCCAAAGCCTTGAATGCTCTATTCAATGGAGTTGACAAGAATATCTTCAGACTGATCAACACATGCACAGTGGCCAAGGATGCATGGGAGATCCTGAAAACCACTCATGAAGGAACCTCCAAAGTGAAGATGTCCAGATTGCAACTATTGGCTACAAAATTCGAAAATCTGAAGATGAAGGAGGAAGAATGTATTCATGACTTCCACATGAACATTCTTGAAATTGCCAATGCTTGCACTGCCTTGGGAGAAAGGATGACAGATGAAAAGCTGGTGAGAAAGATCCTCAGATCTTTGCCTAAGAGATTTGACATGAAAGTCACTGCAATAGAGGAGGCCGAAGACATTTGCAACATGAGAGTAGATGAACTCATTGGTTCCCTTCAAACCTTTGAGCTAGGACTCTCGGATAGGACTGAAAAGAAGAGCAAGAATCTGGCGTTCGTGTCCAATGATGAAGGAGAAGAAGATGAGTATGGCCTGGATACAGATGAAGGTCTGACTAACGCAGTTGTGCTCCTTGGAAAACAGTTCAACAAAGTGCTGAACAGAATGGACAGGAGGCAGAAACCACATGTTCGGAACATCCCTTTCGACATCAGGAAAGGTAGTGAATACCAGAAAAGGTCAGATGAAAAGCCCAGTCACAGCAAAGGAATTCAATGCCATGGGTGTGAAGGCTATGGACACATCAAAGCTGAATGTCCCACTCATCTCAAGAAGCAGAGGAAAGGACTTTCTGTATGTCGGTCTGATGATACAGAGAGTGAACAAGAAAGTGATTCTGACAGAGATGTGAATGCACTCACTGGGAGATTTGAATCTGCTGAAGATTCAAGTGATACAGATAGTGAAATCACTTTTGATGAGCTTGCTATATCCTATAGAGAACTATGCATCAAAAGTGAGAAGATTCTTCAGCAAGAAGCACAACTAAAGAAAGTCATTGCAAATCTGGAGGCTGAAAAGGAGGCACATGAAGAGGAGATCTCTGAGCTTAAAGGAGAAGTTGGTTTTCTGAACTCTAAACTGGAAAACATGACAAAATCAATAAAGATGCTGAATAAAGGCTCAGATATGCTTGATGAAGTGCTACAGCTTGGGAAGAATGTTGGAAACCAGAGAGGACTTGGATTTAATCATAAATCTGCTGGCAGAACAACCATGACAGAATTTGTTCCTGCCAAAAACAGCACTGGAGCCACGATGTCACAACATCGGTCTCGACATCATGGAACGCAGCAGAAAAGGAGCAAAAGAAAGAAGTGGAGGTGTCACTACTGTGGCAAGTATGGTCACATAAAGCCCTTTTGCTATCATTTACATGGCCATCCACATCATGGAACTCAAAGTAGCAGCAGTGGAAGGAAGATGATGTGGGTTCCAAAACACAAGACTGTTAGTCTTGTTGTTCATACTTCACTTAGAGCATCAGCTAAGGAAGATTGGTACCTAGATAGCGGCTGTTCCAGACACATGACAGGAGTTAAAGAATTCCTGGTGAACATTGAACCTTGCTCCACTAGCTATGTGACATTTGGAGATGGCTCTAAAGGAAAGATCACTGGAATGGGAAAGCTAGTCCATGATGGACTTCCTAGTCTGAACAAAGTACTGCTGGTGAAGGGACTGACTGCGAACTTGATCAGCATCAGTCAGTTGTGTGATGAAGGATTCAATGTAAACTTCACAAAGTCAGAATGCTTGGTGACAAATGAGAAGAGTGAAGTCCTAATGAAGGGCAGCAGATCAAAGGACAACTGTTACCTATGGACACCTCAAGAAACCAGTTACTCCTCCACATGTCTATTCTCCAAAGAAGATGAAGTCAAAATATGGCATCAAAGATTTGGACATCTGCACTTAAGAGGCATGAAGAAAATCATTGACAAAGGTGCTGTTAGAGGCATTCCCAATCTGAAAATAGAAGAAGGCAGAATCTGTGGTGAATGTCAGATTGGAAAGCAAGTCAAGATGTCCCACCAGAAGCTTCAACATCAGACCACTTCCAGGGTGCTGGAACTACTTCACATGGACTTGATGGGGCCTATGCAAGTTGAAAGCCTTGGAGGAAAAAGGTATGCCTATGTTGTTGTGGATGATTTCTCCAGATTTACCTGGGTCAACTTTATCAGAGAGAAATCAGACACCTTTGAAGTATTCAAGGAGTTGAGTCTAAGACTTCAAAGAGAAAAAGACTGTGTCATCAAGAGAATCAGGAGTGACCATGGCAGAGAGTTTGAAAACAGCTGTGGCGTCCCTAAATTAATGACTGGTTTAATAGTAATAATTTAAATAACAAAAACCATGGTAATTTTTTTTTTCTTTCTTCTTTTTCTTTTTCATTTCTTTCTCTTTTCACTATAACTAGGTTTAGAAGGAAAATCCTCACTATAAAGTCCTGAATGGCCAGTTCACAACTCTATTCGGAGTCATTTCTTTCTTACCGCTCATAATTCTCTAAATTATTTTGCTTTTTCAAAAGAAAGAACGTACCAGCCATTACTTTAGGTCGTCACGTGAAAATAAAAGAATAAAATACGGTCGATAAACTCTTTTACAAATAAAGTTGCTAATGATTTCTTTTCAGATAACAAGATCGATCATAAATGCATTCATCATTTAAAGCTGTCCAAAATATGGGAGTTTTACAAAATATATAGTGTCATCCAGAGCAAAGGTGTCCATAGTGGTGGCTTCAGCCACATGTATACAATAATCAAATTTCTATACATCAGGTCTACCCATACAAAAACAAAAGAGTAAACCTAACAGTCAGTCCTAGATACCCCCACCCTCAAAAAGTATACAAAACTAATCCAAAAAGCTGTCCACTAGGATGAAGAGCCTCCGCTGATCGCCATCTCCCTCGGGCCACTATCCTCCGTAGAGTCTGCCTCAGATGCCGACATGACTTCCTCGGGAGAATCCACCTCGAGAAGTGGATCCTCATCACCCTCCAGAAAGTCAAGGGCATCCACAGTAGGCTCAGGAGGTAGCTCCTCCAGGTCCTCCTCAGGGTCTTCCTCAGATGACGTTACCTCGATCACTTGAACGGGCTCCACTAGGCGATATGGTGTAGGCGTGGGTAGTATCCACTCCACCGTGCGCTGAAGCGTCCGTGCAGGTTCATCTGGATGCACCAAAGAAGTGGCCGTGAATCGAATGGTGCCCCGAAATCGGCACCTCGTGTTGCCTTCGAGGGTCTCCCAAACTCCCTCTAGGCACTCCATCTCTACTCGATCACGGATTAGCTGCGCCGCCATCACGATCTACAAGAAAGAAAAGAAAGGGGTAGACTCTTTCACAAGAATCTAACTGCGCTGCACACAATGCATCTCATAACCACTACATGACGTTAAAAGGAGTATCTTGAGGCTTTTCATCTCTGGTAATCGATTACACAACCTTGGTAATCGATTACCAGAGGCTAAACTTGAATTACACAGCCTCAGGACATGAAATATGCAATACTACACTGTGTAATCGATTACACATGCCTGGTAATCGATTACCAGTGACCCATTCCTCTGTGTAATCGATTACACAGGCTGGTAATCGATTACCAGAGGCTCCCTAAGTTTCCTGACTTCGTTTTCAAGCCTGGTAATCGATTACACCCCTTGGTAATCGATTACCAGAGACCATCTTAGCCTCCTGTCCTCAATTTTAAGCCTTGTAATCGATTACCCACCCTTGGTAATCGATTACCAGAGGCCACAATCCACATATTACACAAAATTCACAGCTGGCCAGCCACCACAAGCCTCCTTGCTTTGTGGTCTTGTTTTCCTTTTATCTGTTGACTGCCAGGAGCTCGCCTGCTTAGGTACATCACAGGTTCTCACTAACCGACTATGCCCGGGTTGGGTCGGGATTGGTCAAGCTTGGTTTTGGGCAATAGCACCCCACCTGACGTCCCCAAGGTCTCCTGACCCCCGCGACATATCTCCAGGTACCACTCTGTGGTCAACAATAAAAGCAGGAAGTTTCACCCTTCAACACTTCCTCATCTCAAGCTTGTAGGATTATGGGGTACCCATCACAGGTGGTACTAGGTGGCGGTCGGGCGATGGTGCACAACAAGTTTTTCACATCCACAAAGCGCGCATAAACCCACCATCCCCTGTTGCCCACCTCCATCTGAGCTCACGTACTCCCACGTAGCCTATATCCTCGTTTCTCTCAACACCGGGTCCCCATCAATCCTCTCAAGCTTCCACAACATCCAAGCAAAACAACATTCAAACAGCACAAGCTATCACAGCCAAGCAAAACAGAGCAAAGGCAGAAACTCTGCTCAACACATCAACCAAAATCACAGCTTTTCTCACTTAAAGACCCCAGTAACAATTCCTTCGATCCAATTCGTTAACCGTTGGATCGACTCCAAAATTTTACTGGAAGTCTATAGTGCATAAGCCTACATTGTGACCGTTGGGATCGACTAGCAAACATCCAGAACTCATTCTGTACTACTCTTTCCACAGCCAACCACACACAAGCATTTTCTGCACCAAGCTAAAATTCTGCTGCACCTATTTTGACAGCAAAATTCTGCATAAGTGCAGATTTCGAAAATCACACTTCCCCTCATCCAATCTTGCTCAAATCAAATCCTACAAGTCCCAAATCATGTATCAAACATGTCTAAACCAGAGCCAAGCTTCAAACCACAGCAACACAAAATCTAGGTGTCCAAAACCCCTCAAATCAATGGGTTTTCTAGGTTTGAAAAGTGAAATTTAGAATGAGGTAAATTTGAAGCAAACTCTCACCTCACACAAGTCCATAACATCAATCTAAACTTGCCCAAACTGGATTTACACCTAAAATTCCACCAAATCAAAATTTGACTCTTCAACACCCAATTTTGCCCTAGAAATGGCTCTTGGTTCACTTTGGTCATTTGTTTTTCTCTCTAGCTCAGCCTAACCTTTCTCACATGTTCTAAATGAAATTTCAAGCTAGTATTAACTCACTCTAACCTCCATTTACCACAGAATTCAGACTTAGCCTTCCAACTCTCAAAGTCTCACTCTTTTTCCACTCATAACATCACATTCTCACTTTCTAACCTTGGGTTAGTTCTACCCTTCATCTCTAACAGATTTCCATCAGCAATTTCAGCATATAAACGTCACAAACATCATCACAAAAACCCTAAAACAGAATGGGTATGTTTAACTCATCCAAACATGGCAATTTCAACAAGTTTTCAGCAAATGTCTTCACAATTAATCATCACACAGCAGAAAACTAACAAAACTACCCCTCATATCTCCCAAAACCCCATACCCACGAAAATCAAGAGGGAAAGAAGTCCACCCAAACCTGGATTTTCGAAGTCCCACTCGTAGCCACGCACTTCACGACCCCGAAAATGCTCTCCTTTCACGATTTGGGGCAGAAATGAGCACCAAAGGTTGAAGCTTTGTGTGGAGCTTCAATGGAGAATGGAGGAGAAGGAAAAAGCAACGTGAGGAAGAGGGAGAGAGAGAGCTGTCTGAAATTGGGCTGAGTGAAGAGAGAGAGGGTTGCTTTTTGGGTTTTAATAAAAGGGTTTTCTCTTTTTCTATTATTTTATATAAGCAATGCCACATGTCTCCATTTGAGTGGAGCAAGAAGGGCCCACTTTCTCTTTTTGACTGTGACCCATACTCAGTCACAAAAGTGAGGAAAATCTGACCTTAGAAACGCTAAAATCCTGCCTCGGGTTGCGTGCCATTTCTCTGGTTCCAGTTTCTCGCGTTTCTCTGCGTCCGTCGGGGCCAGTTTTTGAAAGTACTCAATATATATATCAAAACGCTCAGAATAAAACCCCGAGCGTGGTTTAGAGGTTGGTTTCGTTAAATTTTAAGTCGCACGCAAAACGATGATTTTTAACTAATTAATTAGGAATTAACCCATAACCTCCCAGTTATTGATTTCTCTCCCTTAATTAGCCTAACCCGCATATCTTGCCCCCCGCTATTCCTACTTCTACCAAGAACATATAGGCATATAAACTGAATAATACTTATATATAATCATTCAAAATACATCGTTTTCGAAAATTCCGGGTAGAATTTCCAGGATGTTACAACAGCAAGTTTACTGAATTCTGCACATCTGAAGGCATCACTCATGAGTTCTCTGCAGCCATTACACCACAACAAAATGGCATAGTTGAAAGGAAAAACAGGACTTTGCAAGAAGCTGCTAGGGTCATGCTTCATGCCAAAGAACTTCCCTATAATCTCTGGGCTGAAGCCATGAACACAGCTTGCTACATCCACAACAGAGTCACACTTAGAAGAGGGACTCCAACCACACTGTATGAAATCTGGAAAGGGAGGAAGCCAACTGTCAAGCACTTCCACACCTTTGGAAGTCCATGTTACATTTTGGCAGATAGAGAGCAAAGGAGAAAGATGGATCCCAAGAGTGATGCAGGAATATTCTTGGGATACTCTACAAACAGCAGAGCATATAGAGTATTCAATTCCAGAACCAGAACTGTGATGGAATCCATCAATGTGGTTGTTGATGATCTAACTCCAGCAAGAAAAAAGGATGTCGAAGAAGATGTCAGAACATCGGGAGACGATGTAGCAGATACAGCTAAAAGTGCAGAAAATGCAGAAAACTCTGATTCTGCTACAGATGAACCAAACATCAATAAACCTGACAAGAGCCCCTCCATTAGAATCCAGAAGATGCACCCCAAGGAGCTGATTATAGGAGATCCAAACAGAGGAGTCACTACAAGATCAAGGGAGATTGAGATTGTCTCCAATTCATGTTTTGTCTCCAAAATTGAGCCCAAGAATGTGAAAGAGGCACTGACTGATGAGTTCTGGATCAATGCTATGCAAGAAGAATTGGAGCAATTCAAAAGGAATGAAGTTTGGGAGCTAGTTCCTAGACCCGAGGGAACTAATGTGATTGGCACCAAGTGGATCTTCAAGAACAAAACCAATGAAGAAGGTGTTATAACCAGAAACAAGGCCAGACTGGTTGCTCAAGGCTACACTCAGATTGAAGGTGTAGACTTTGATGAAACTTTCGCCCCTGTTGCTAGACTTGAGTCCATCAGATTGTTACTTGGTGTAGCTTGCATCCTCAAATTCAAGCTGTACCAGATGGATGTGAAGAGCGTGTTTCTGAATGGATACCTGAATGAAGAAGCCTATGTGGAGCAGCCAAAGGGATTTGTAGATCCAACTCATCCAGATCATGTATACAGGCTCAAGAAGGCTCTCTATGGATTGAAGCAAGCTCCAAGAGCTTGGTATGAAAGACTAACAGAGTTCCTTACTCAGCAAGGGTATAGGAAGGGAGGAATTGACAAAACTCTCTTTGTCAAACAAGATGCTGAAAACTTGATGATAGCACAGATATATGTTGATGACATTGTGTTTGGAGGGATGTCGAATGAGATGCTTCGACATTTTGTCCAACAGATGCAATCTGAATTTGAGATGAGTCTTGTTGGAGAGCTGACTTATTTTTTGGGACTCCAAGTGAAGCAGATGGAAGACTCCATATTCCTTTCACAAAGCAAGTATGCAAAGAACATTGTCAAGAAGTTTGGGATGGGAAATGCCAGTCATAAAAGAACACCTGCACCTACTCACTTGAAGCTGTCAAAAGATGAAGCTGGCACCAGTGTTGATCAAAGTCTGTACAGAAGCATGATTGGGAGCTTACTATATTTAACAGCTAGCAGACCTGACATCACCTATGCAGTAGGTGTTTGTGCAAGATATCAAGCCAATCCTAAGATAAGTCACTTGACTCAAGTAAAGAGAATTCTGAAATATGTAAATGGCACCAGTGACTATGGGATTATGTACTGTCATTGTTCAGATTCAATGCTGGTTGGGTATTGTGATGCTGATTGGGCTGGAAGTGCAGATGACAGAAAAAGCACGTCTGGTGGATGTTTCTATTTGGGAACCAATCTTATTTCATGGTTCAGCAAGAAGCAGAACTGTGTGTCCCTATCTACTGCAGAAGCAGAGTATATTGCAGCAGGAAGCAGCTGTTCACAACTAGTTTGGATGAAGCAGATGCTCAAGGAGTACAATGTCGAACAAGATGTCATGACATTGTACTGTGACAACTTGAGTGCTATTAATATTTCTAAAAATCCTGTTCAACACAGCAGAACCAAGCACATTGACATTAGACATCACTATATTAGAGATCTTGTTGATGATAAAGTTATCACACTGAAGCATGTTGACACTGAGGAACAAATAGCAGATATTTTCACAAAGGCATTGGATGCAAATCAGTTTGAAAAACTGAGGGGCAAGCTGGGCATTTGTCTGCTAGAGGATTTATAGCAATTACTGTTATCTGAACGTGCTCAAACGTTAATAGCGCGTTCTCTACTGGGCCAAAACAAATTCGACCGTTGCTTCACACGTCCCTCTACATTCCTCATTCAAACTCATATTTTCGTGGTAATCTCGTTTTCAGCATTCCCCAACAGCTCTCAGAGATTTACGAAACCACTCCAAAGGCTCTGCTTCTTCATGGCTACCTCACCAAAAGAAACTTCATCTCCTGGTTCACCCTCTGTACCATCATCTCCATCATCCACCAAAGCACCATCAAACCAGGAACAACCAGAATTCAATATCCAACCCATACAAATGATTCCTGGTCAAGCTCCTGCTCCTGAGAAACTGGTCCCCAAAAGACAACAGGGAGTGAAGATTTCTGAAAACCCTAGCCTTGCAACAAGTCCTAGGGAAGTAGACACGGAGATGGACAAGAAGATCTGCAGTATTGTGAGTAGCATTCTGAAAAATGCTTCTGTCCCTGATGCTGATAAAGATGTTCCAACATCTTCCACCCCAAATGCTGAAGTCCTCTCTTCGTCCAGTAAAGAGAAATCAACAGAGGAAGAGGAACAAGCCACAGAGGAGACCCCTGCACCAAGGGCACCAGAACCTGCTCCAGGTGACCTCATTGACCTAGAAGAAGTAGAATCTAATGAGGAACCCATTGCCAACAAGTTGGCACCTGGCATTGCAGAAAGATTACAAAGCAGAAAGGGAAAAACCCCCATTACTAGGTCTGGACGAATCAAAACTATGGCACAGAAGAAGAGCACTCCAATCACTCCTTCCACATCCAGATGGAGCAAAGTTGCAATCCCTTCCAAGAAGAGGAAAGAAATTTCTTCATCTGATTCTGATGATGATGTCGAACTAGATGTTCCCGACATCAAGAGGGCCAAGAAATCAGGAAAAAAGGTGCCTGGAAATGTCCCTGATGCACCATTGGACAACATTTCATTCCACTCCATTGGCAATGTTGAAAGGTGGAAATTTGTATATCAACGCAGACTTGCCTTAGAAAGAGAACTGGGAAGAGATGCCTTGGATTGCAAGGAGATCATGGACCTCATCAAGGCTGCTGGACTGTTGAAAACTGTCACCAAGTTGGGAGATTGCTATGAAAGTCTAGTCAGGGAATTCATTGTCAACATTCCCTCTGACATAACAAACAGAAAGAGTGATGAGTATCAGAAAGTGTTTGTCAGAGGAAAATGTGTTAGATTCTCCCCTGCTATAATCAACAAATACCTGGGCAGACCAACTGAAGGAGTGGTGGATATTGCTGTTTCTGAGCATCAAATTGCCAAGGAAATCACTGCCAAACAAGTCCAGCATTGGCCAAAGAAAGGGAAGCTTTCTGCAGGGAAGCTAAGTGTGAAGTATGCAATCCTGCACAGGATTGGCGCTGCAAACTGGGTACCCACCAATCATACTTCCACTGTTGCCACAGGTTTGGGTAAATTTCTGTATGCTGTTGGAACCAAGTCCAAATTTAATTTTGGAAACTATATTTTTGATCAAACTGTTAAGCATTCAGAATCTTTTGCTGTCAAATTACCCATTGCCTTCCCAACTGTATTGTGTGGCATTATGTTGAGTCAACATCCCAATATTTTAAACAACATTGACTCTGTGATGAAGAGAGAATCGGCTCTGTCCCTGCATTACAAACTGTTTGAGGGGACACATGTCCCAGACATTGTCTCGACATCAGGGAAAGCTGCTGCTTCAGGTGCTGTGTCCAAGGATGCTTTGATTGCTGAACTCAAGGACACATGCAAGGTGCTGGAAGCAACCATCAAAGCCACCACAGAGAAGAAAATGGAGCTGGAACGCCTGATCAAAAGACTCTCAGACAGTGGCATTGATGATGGTGAAGCAGCTGAGGAAGAAGAAGAAGCAGCTGAGGAAGAAGAAGAAGCAGCTGAGGAAGAGGAAGAGATGATGATGATTCTGATGCCACCCCATGACCATCAGACCTTTATTTTTGCTTTCTACTCTTACTAGCTATAGGGGCATGTCCCTTTGAACAATTGATTGCTATTGGTCTGTAATATTTGCATGCATTCTACTTTTGTCAAATTCTGTCTAAAAAGGGGGAGTAATAGTATTATGCATGATTTTGAGTAGTAGGATACTATGTATGCAATAGTAGTATTATGCATGATTTATGATTTTGAGTATATGATTTTGAGGGGGAGACTGCTGCTGCTGATGATGACTGATGTAAGCTACTGTAACTACTAGTAGCTGATAGAAGATACAGATGACTGATGTAAGCTACTGTAACTACTAGTAGCTGATAGAAGATGCTGCAGTAAGAGCATGGAGACAGGGGGAGCAGAAAGCTGATGTCACATGAGATGTCTTGACATCCTGGAAAAGACTAGTAGCTGATAGAAGATGCTGCAGTGAACTGCTTCACAGCAGTAGGAGCATGGAGACAGGGGGAGCAGAAAGCTGATGTCACGTGAGATGTCTTGACATCCTGGAAATGACTTGCAACTTGCAGAATTTTGCTGTCGCCACTACAGATACCGCTGTGCTTGATTACTCTGATAATGAAAGTTGCTGATCCCACTTGCATAGCTGCTCGTACCTGCTCAGGAAGTGTCTAAGTATGTTTTAGACAAAATTTGCCAAAGGGGGAGATTGTTAGTGCTTAGCTCTACTGAGTTTTAAAAGATTGGCTAAGATTTTGTTAAAACATAAGCACTTAGACAATGAAGGAAAGCTGGAGTTGCTGCACATGATGTCCAACGTTATGTCAAGGAATCAGATTGGGCTCCACAATGCACAAGGCAAGATAAAAGGTCAAATGAAGAATTGAAGCTGCAGGATCCACGATGTCGGATACAATGTCCAGGACATCCTGCCCGAAAATACTGGACACATAAATCTGTTATATCTTTAACAGATTATTGTGCAGTTAGCAACAGATTAGACGATCTATCTTTTGGAACGAATTAAAAGATAATTAAAGTTCGAATTACAAACTTGAATAGTTCGTTCAGGGATTAGAGATTAAAGATAAAAACTAAAAGATCAAACTTTATCTTTTAGATCTTTAAGTGCAGATTTTTCAGGAGAATGATAGATCTTATCCAGCGCAAGTTGTTGCAGCCCAGATACGCACACTGCTATATAAACATGAAGGCTGCACGAGTTTTCGACCAAGTCCGGGATTGAAGAGTTATTTTGTGAGTTTTGGGACTTGAGTGTTTTGTGAGCCACCTTGATGTTACCCTAACATCAAGTGTTGGACCTGAGTGTGTAGAGTTGATCTCTATTGTTCAGAGAGCAATCTCTGGTGTGTATTTGATTTAATTGTAAACACGGGAGAGTGATTGAGAGGGAGTGAGAGGGGTTCTCATATCTAAGAGTGGCTCTTAGGTAGAGGTTGCACGGGTAGTGGTTAGGTGAGAAGGTTGTAAACAGTGGCTGTTAGATCTTCGAACTAACACTATTTTAGTGGATTTCCTCCCTGGCTTGGTAGCCCCCAGATGTAGGTGACGTTGCACCGAACTGGGTTAACAATTCTCTTGTGTTATTTACTTGTTTAATCTGTTCATACAGTCAAATATAATCTGCATGTTCTGAAGCGTGATGTCGTGACATCCGGTACGACATCTGACCTCAGTATCAGAATTTCACTTAGCATTGAAGACTAGCACTCCAACAAGTGATAAAAGTGAGGATGACAACGTAGAAGGGTCAGATGCTGAAAATCTGAACTTGCTTGTAAGAAGGTTCAACAAATTCCTTAAGAAATAGAAATATGGAAACATAACCTTTGAGCCTAAGTAGAATCTCAAGAAAGGAAAACCATCTTCCTCCTACAGATTCACTTGCTTCAAGTGCGAAAAGATAGGTCATATTAAGGTAGACTTTCCCATCTACCAAAAGAAGCAACAATGAGAGAAGAAGAATAAGGGTTCATTCAAACACAAGAAGAAGGAATATATCACTTGGGATGACAATGAATCAACAACTTCCAATGACAATAATGAAGAGGAAGAAGAAAACCCTAAACTCTTTCTCTCTCCCAACCGTTCTTAAACCCTAAACAAAAACCCTATCCAAAAAAGCTTTAATCTTTCCAACAATGTCAAGTGGAAGTGATGCCTCATCGTATGAAGAGCACATTCCTAAGATTGAGACAATGTTAATTCACACTAAGAACGAAGTAATCGTCCATATTGAACACTTCTTCGACATCCAGAACTTGGAAGGTATGGGTTTGTACCTCAATGAGACCATGATCTGTTATTGTATTTGAGAATTCTACAATGATATCTACACCATCCACCCAAAGCTTATCAGAATATTTTAGCACAATGCTTAGTTCAAAATCGCATATGCCATTGTCTCCATTGTTCTTAGATAGAAAGTGACTCTCTCCATGGAGACCATTGTTCAAGTTATTGGTTTCTTGAGGGAAGGCAACAGATACACCAACAATTGGGAAAAGACATACAAATAACACATTCTAAGGGCTTTATACAAAGAAAACCATTCAAGGCCTAAGGTAAGAAAAAGGTGGTGTGTCATCTACTATGTGATCAAGAAAAGATATGACAGAATGTAAGCAACAAGAGTATACTGCATAAGTTAGGGTTCAAGACTCTATATTAGACCTGCACAAGTTTGTGCTCTTTCACCTGATGGAGTGCATACCATTTGACTTGTCACACACCATTTACCTCAACATTCTACACATCATAAATACCTTGGGTGGCCTTGAAGGCATCTACTATATTGCACTGCTCAATAAAATCTTATGGGATCAAGGAGTCTATCTAGTCTTCAATGGACTAGACGATGCCACCAAGAATGAGATTATGGTTAAGAGGACCATGATAGCCCGACAACAGAACTTTGGCCCCTTAAAAATTAAATCCATGAGATTGACCATGAAGATAACTTGGAGAGAGGTTCCTCAAGTGGACGAGGAAGAGAAAAACATAATGAGAAAGGTCATATGTTGATGTACAATTGCTTAAAATATCCTTATACCTTTATTTGTTATAGGTATAGGGATATTTTAAGCAATTGTACATCACTACGATAAGTGTCATATTTTGGTTATTTTTTGGATTAGAATGTTAGCACTTATCTTTTGATTGTAATCGCTTTCTTATCAACTTCCCTTAATTCTAGTTGCTTTATGTATTGTACATTTATTATTATTTTTATGTTTAAATATGGAAGATTCATCCATGCATTCCTTATGTTTTGATGGTTGTTTGTTACATCCATAAACCAAGCCAAAGATGAAGGGCAAAAGGGTAATTGTTGCAATATTTCAGAGCACCATTTGCCCAGGCTAGCAACCAACTCACCTGGGCTAGTGAAGTTTTTTTTTCAAACTTAAGCAAACAACTCGCCTAGGCAAGTGCAACTCGCCTGGGTGAGTTGGTCTGGCATCTCTTGGCTCAATTTTTATAAAAGCCATGCAAACCAGAGGAAGAAAAGAGAGCAGAGGCACTATAGAAACAAAGGAAGAAGCTCGAAGTCAAGAGAGATAAAGGAGAAAGGAAGTAGCATTGGGTTGTAGATTTGTGACCGTGGATCGCATCCTTCATCATTTCTCCTGTTGATCTTGTACTCTATATAATGATCGACTATTTTCTCCAAAGGATTGCATATAGTTTTCATACCTTTATGTATCTTTTTTTATATTTATATATGTATGATTCTCTTCTATTCATTACTGGTGATTTCATTCTATTTGTAATACTTGATTCTAGTTGATCACTAATTTCATGAAAATGAATTTTAAGTTTGATTGGAAAGTAATCTTAGAATTTGAACTAAATGAATTTACTCTTTAGGTTACGTTCATAGGAATAGAGCATAACATTTTAATTTCAAATAGCATAAGATTATGATTGTAATGCTGAAATATTTATTTCATATGTGAGGAATTGATATTCGGAAAATATTTTTAGGATTCTCGAATGCGAGGGATCGATTCGGGGTAATTTAATTTGTGCATCAGTAATGTTAGAAAATGATTCATATATATTAATCTTATTAGGATACTGAGGGTATGAACGAAGAAATCCAATCCTATGTTTTTCTTGAATTAATTAAATATGTTTTAATTATTTTTGTATTTTTACATATTTCTAACGCACTAATTTCATTGTTTCCGTTATTTCCACTATTTCGTTACTTTCCTTATTCTCATTATTTCTTTTAAACCCATGATATTTCGATTGAATTTGTACATAACTATCGAACTATTTACTTTTATCTGGAGGCATTGAGTAACTCAAGCCCTTGTGGAGATGATCTCTTTTATAAAATCTGTAACCTGCGACGACATTGGTATGCTTGCCAATGGTCTCACAAGTTTATATTCCTAGCAACATAACGTGAAGAGTAAACTCATTCAGTTCAAAGTCTACGAGTACTTTCTAGCTAGTCAAACTTAAAATCAATTTTCATGAAACTAGTGATCAAATTGAATCAAGCATTACGGACAAAATGAAATCATCAGTAATGTTAGAAAAGGATTCATATATATTAATATTATTAGGATGCTGAGGGTATGAACGACGAAATTCAGTCCTATGTTTTTCTTGAATTAATTATTTTCATAATTTTATGTATTTTCGAGGCATTAATTTTGTTGTTTCCGTTATTTTCGCTATTTTGTTACTTTCGTTATTTTCGTTATTTCTGTTAAACCCATGATATTTCAATTGAATTTGTACATAACTATTGACTATTGACTTTTATCTGGAGGTATTGAGTAACTCAAGTCCCTATCGAGATAATCTCTTTTATAAAATCTGTAACCTGTGATGACATTGGTACGCTTGCCAATAGTCTAACAAGTTTCTATTCCTAGCAACGTAACGTAAAGAGTAAATTCATTCATTTCAAATCCTAAGTGTACTTTCTAGTCAAACTTAAAAGCCATTTTCATGAAACTAGTGATAAAATATAATCAAGCATTACGAACAAAATGAAATCATCAGTAATGTTAGAAAATGATTCATATATATTAATCTTATTAGGATACTAAGGATATGAATGATGAAATCCAATCCTATGTTTTTCCTGAATTAATTAAATTTGTTTTAATTGTTTCTGTAATTTTACATATTTCTGATGCACTAATTCTGTTGTTTTTGCTATTTTGTTACTTTCGTTATTTTCATTAAACCCATGATATTTTGATTGAATATGTGCATAACTACCGAGCTATTTACTTTTATTCGGAGGAATTGAGTAAATCAAGTCCCTGTGAAGACGATTTCTTGAACTAATTAAATTTATCCTAATTATTTCTATAATTTTACGTATTTCCGACGCACTAATTTGTTGTTTTCGTTATTTCCGCTATTTTGTTACTTTCATTATTTTTGTTATTTCTATTAAACCCATGATATTTTGATTGAATTTGTACATAACTATTGAACTATTTATTTTTATCAGGAGACATTGATTAACTCAAATTCTTGTGGAGACGATCTTTTTTATAAAATCTGTAACCGGCAGTGACATTAGCATGCTTACCAATAGTCTAACACACTACTACACATATAATCTTTAACAACATTTTTTTTGTCTAACTCTTTATAAAAATGTTAAATTTTTTTAAAATCATTTAAAATATATCAAATATAAATATATGTTATTAATATGTTTTTACTGTCATAAATAACACATCGTTATTGATATCTGATAATATTTTTTAATGTTTTTATTAAGTATTGAATTAAAAATATTATTAATGATGAGATGTGTGATAGTGGATTTAAATATGATCAGGCTCCTTTTCGTTCAATATCATTACTATATTAACACATCACGACAAAATTGATTTGTATTTGTCCGAATGTATATAATTAAGTGATTTCATTACTTTCTTAGGGAAAAGAAGTAAGAAAACTCTGAGCGAAAACGTACACTGAGCAAAAGAGTCATAGGTAGACCGTAGATGTGTGCAGAAACTATTTTATTATAATTACAAGCTTAGGTATACATAAATTTAAAGGACGGATTTGCATTATTGAGAAAAGACAATACTTGTATCCTCGAACAAATGTTCACTTTTTTAATCAGTTAGCTAGTTACGTTGCATGGTGCACATTGATTGAGGGGAAGTGCAGCTATTGACATTTGTGAAACTACGGACACATGTACTCTTAATGCAGAAGTCCGGATAATTATGTAATATGGTTGGATTCTAGTTAGAAGGATTTGGGCAAGAGTTAATTTGGGCTTTGTTTATATATATGTTGGTAGATATATGGTTGATGGTGTTAAAAATTATAAATATTAGTAATTGTTTTCGTCAGGGTTAGCTTTCCTTTAGTTAGCTAGCCAGCGTTGCATGTAAGAAATAATTAACTACCTTGTGATTAATTTTAGTTTAACTTTAACAAAATTTTCATTCTTTTAAAATTTGAAATTGTTATTTTTTATTTCTTATAAAATGAGCTAATTTCATTTTTTTAGAAAAAACTTTTAGTTTTCATTTGCTGTTGTTTTAAAACAACAGCAAATGATAAATAAATAATAACATTCATTTTAAATATTTTAAAAAACATTAAAGATGCCATATGTTAATATGGTATTACAGACTAACGAATGTTACGTAAATAACTTTACCTTTTATAATACACGTAATTAAATGGTGAATGAGTGTCAGATATATAGAGATTAAAAATAATAATATCACATTTTATTATAGATGAAAATAATTGTTTTTATAAAATCAAAATTTCCTCCGATGAAAAACATATTTAATCTTGCTCTATATATTCAAGCTTACATTTGCCAAGGAATTTTATTAACAGCTAAAATCCAATTCCATGGATGTATGCTATATCTAAAAAATATGAAATTCTGTTGGATAACTTCGGATACTTAAAAATGAAACTAATAATTAGAAGATACATGCCTGCATGGTTAAAATTTTGGGTTACAAGTGAAATACAAAATGATTCCTACATATATATTATTGGATACCCAAACAAATTATTCCTATATATTAGGGAAGATAACCACTGTGAGGAAACAAAACTGTTGTGTTAGCATGTTAAATTGGAATTTTTATTTTGTCTGTAAAGAAATATATGTATTAAAATTAAAGGACAAAACATAAAGATATTTCCATTTATTAACAAGTGAAAGAGATTGTGAATCCTTAATCACGGATTGGAGGTTTCTGAATAGATAAAATATTGTCAAGAGAATTTTTTTTATTAAAAGTAATTAATCAATTTTTTTATAAAAATTAATCATCTATGAAAAATTCAAATATTTTTTTTACTCCATTCACGTGATGACTCAAATAAGGATCTTCTCATTTAGCCAAAGAAATACAGAATACAACTTTCAATAAATACGAGCAGTGGGCCAACACAGAAATACATTGTCTGGCTGTCTGATTCCCTATGAAATAAGTGTACTGCTACCACAACAGGCCCTAAAAGTCTAATCCACATGGATCATAAATAACGACGCTGCAAGCTACCACCTTGCCATGACCATTCATTCAATCATAGGTTGTATAAAGGACTGGTCATACTCCCATTCAACGAATATGTAACAGAGATGACCCTCAACATTTAACCCAATAAAATGATGAATTTAATGTAGTCTAGATGAAGAAGATACCGTAACACGTGGACTACCTGAGAGCCTTAGTCTTTGTTGGTCACGAATCAGCTTTATGCGTCCTTTACGCTTAGTTCCTTTTTTCTGGTAAAATTAAGATTACAAATATATTTGTGTTTTCATAAATATAAAAATAATTGAAAATTTTTTTTATGAAATTTTTAGTATGTTTTTTATAATAAAATTAAAATATATAATTTTTTGTTTGAACGTAGGTTCGGATAAATTCAAACTTATGACGATGATTTTTTTACGTCGATTATATATATAAATGATGTAAATGTGATATTTCTTTTTACAATGGTTATGTATATAATCAATGTAAAATATGATATTTTTTACAACCGATGTAAAAAAGTCATGCATGTATAAACCTCACTCCAATTCAAAAAAATAAAATAATATATTTCAATTTTGTGAAGACGAAAATTGCATTGAGAATTTTATAGGGATAAATTTTTGAATATTTTTATATTTATGAGAACAACATACTTTAGCCTAAAAATAAACAAAAATAACATGTGGACCACTTGAGAGGCTTGTAACTCTAACCAAAATTATGAAAATCGAGATTTTACTTAGGATTAAAAGGGAAATAAAAAAAAAACTCATAATTTACCCCCTACTTGGTAGAGGAAAAAATAAAGTAGGGGAGGGATAAATTTCAAAATATAGTGTGGGACCCACACTAATATGATCCTAATCAGAATTATTATTTTTTTTATCTTTCTTGAGTTGGTTATCCTATAACAAAATTAAAAAGATAAAATAATGTAAGAGGTGAGGTAAAGAAGAGAAGAAACTAGCACAAAGCAATAAAATAATTATACCAATGACACAAACAAGAACAAGATAAATGAAATAACAAAAGATATAGAAAAGATGGAATAAACAGGGAATAGAAAAGAAGGTATCACACTCTGTAACATTGTGATTTTCATATTGCTTGATTAAGTGTTTCAATTAGATTGCAACAAAAATTAAATTTAATTTAAGTATCTATAATTAATTAATTATGAGGTGATGGTTTATGGTGTGTGTGTGTGTGTATATATATATATATATATATATATATATATATATATATATATATATATGTTCATATTTATGTTTACCCTTAAACCATGTTGCATGTGTGATTAGTTGATTTTTTAAAGTGTTTGGGCCTAGCTGAGTGGGCTTTGAGTGATGGAAATGGGATGGGTGAGTTTAGTGAGCTGTCATGCACAAAGAGAGAGAATGGGAAGAGTCATAAACTGATGCAATCCTACCCTCCAAGGGTATTGGATAGAAGACTCCAAGAAGATTGGACCAAAGATGCAAGAGAAGGCCCTAGGGTTCTCATGAGCCTTAGGGTAGATTTCGGGCCCATGGGTTAAGTATGAGCCCACTTATCTTTGTACATATTAGACTAGGATGTCATTATATTTGGTTCTTGTATTTAGGGCTCCATATTGTAGGTAGGGTACCCTAGAAATATAGGATTTTTCAGCCCTTGTATTTTAGGGCACCTAGACTAGTTTTTGTATTAGGGGTAGTTTTGTAATTTCACATTCACTAAGTGAATATTTGATGTGTGTGGTTGGAAATAAATTTAATTGAATTGGTAGAAGCCCAATCCAATTAAATTTTAGAGGGGGAGCTGAGCATTTGCTTACTACACCCCATTGCCACATCATATAGTCACACTTTGTGCATGTCCTTCATGCTTTACATGCCTCATGACACCTAAGCACACTTAGTGGAGAATCTTAGAATTGATCTTGGATTAGTGGGCTGAACCATAACTAAAATTCACTAATCATAATTAGTGAAATTTTGGCTCCAAAGTTTGGCTCCACAAATTCCATTTCAAATTCAAGTGAAATTTGAATTGAAATTCAAATTTCCCTTCAATTTTGTGTGACACTTAGGTTATAAATAGAGGTCATGTGTGTACATTTTTTTCAACTTTGATCATTTGAATATTAAACTTCAGATTTCAAAGCTCATTGGGAGCACAAACTTCCGTGCTCTTCTCTCCCTCTCCCTTCATTCATCTCTTTCTTCCTCCAAGTTCTTATCCATGGCCTCCTATGGTGGTGAGCTTCTTCTAGACTCATCTTCTCCTTGAAGTGGCGTCTCCTCTCTCCCTTCTCCATTCCGCTGCCATTCATCTTCCAAGAAGCAAAGGAATACATTGATGAAGAAGATCCTAGGTCTACAAGCTCAAATGAAGCTTACATCATGTGGTATCAAGAGCATCTTCATCTAGGTGATGTTCTTTTGCTTCCTCTATCTTTTTGTTCGGTGAATTCTCTTTAATTCCTTGTTCTTCATCTTATTCTCCTTGTATATACTCCATTGTCTTTTGGTTTGGTGCTTTTTAGAGTAGATTCAAAAAAATAAACCGATTAAATCTTAGATCTACACTTGTTCTTGCATTTCTATGGTTCAAATTTTGTAGATCTACTCTTGAATCTTGTTTTTGTGTTGATTTTAGGTTCTATCATTTTTCATTCATAATATTCTTGTGCTGAACCTTAGATCTAAATGTTCTTCCAAAATATTGATTAAAAAAAAAAACAACAAAAAAATCTAAGTGTAAATCACTTAATCCATGTTGTCTTAGAGTCATGTTTAGTCATAGTAATTGTCACATTATGTTCTAAGTTTGTGTTGAATTTTATTTTGTTGATTGAATTCTAGATACATTTGTTCATGTATTCTTGTCATTCTTAGCCTATCTTTTGAATCTAAATCAATTCGTAGAAGTAGTCTTGTTCTTGAACTTTTTTTTGTTTTCTAAGTTTCCTACATGATGTCTATGATGAAGTTGAGTTGTGGTGCTGAGTTGTGGCTGGATTTGTGAATCAAAATAAGTCTTAAGCTCTCTTGAATTGTGTTATTCAAGATAATTAAGCATAAGAAAACACAAATTGTAACTATCCAAGCCTTAAGCAACATAAACACTACTCTTGATTTCTAGGTTGAAATCGTTGGTGCTGGCAGCTTGAACATACGAACTTGTATAAATTACTGGGAATTGGTCACTACGTTTTTTGAGCTGAAAGTTTTACTGAATTTTCTAGACATCTGGACCAAAATTATAAAAAAAGAAACAAGCGATTTGGATTAAAGGAAAAAATAAGAAAAATCACACAAGTTGGCAGAAAAATCAGTGTCCAGGGAAAAAAAAGTGAAAGGAAAGTGTGCTTGTTGTTTTGGCTCAAAATTTGTTCTATAATTGGTGCCTATTTTATACCAATCCTAGTTATGAAGTTTCAATTGAAAATTATTGTGAAAACAAGTGCCAAAACTGGAGGTTTCTTGAGCCTCTTTTTTTTTTAGTTTTTCTACATTACTCTAGAGCCATTCTAGGTTTCTCTGAGTCCTAGCTTGCTTTTTTGTGTTTTTCATTGTTTTAATTGTTGAATAATCCTTGGAAATTTGTCTTGTTAAAACTCTATTGGTTTAGCTTTCATTTCATTTTTTTTGGTCTTTGGTTATTGCTTGTCTCTTTGTTTCCTTGCTTGTGAGTTGCCATATAGGGAATTGAAAAGGATGATTGGTGCCATATCTTGAAGAATTTGAGTCAAGAAGCAAGGGGCCAACCACCTTAAGAGCTATTGGACTAAGAAGCACTCCAAATTTAGTTAAATACTAAAGAGAGAATAGCCACCACAATTGAGGACTTTTTTTCTTTTTTGTAATTTTGTAATTGACAATTTGTTTTGCTTTCAAATTTTGTAACAAAAAGGCCTTTCATTGGAAGTAAGTTGGGAGCCTCCGTTAGGTCACCCTACTTCCATTTGTGTGTAATAATTTTAGGCAATTTTTCCTTAGGATAGTGAGTGTTTTGTTGGGAACCTTAAATGAGGTCATCCAAACACTCTTAGGATCCGCCTAGTTTGCATTTCTTGCACTTTAATTTCTTTCTTACTTTCATAGCTTATTTCCTTTACCCTCCATTGTCAAACCGCCTAGATAGCTTGCCTTTTACCAATTAGTTTTTACCTTATCTTTCACACCTCTTTTAGTGTTTATTTTGGCTAGTTTCAACCATAGTTTCTTTTACCTTTTGTTTTCAAACCCCCAACAAGAAAGAACCATAACTTTAGAACCAACATGAGTCTTCATTCTTCATCTAGTGTTAATGGTGAGGGTTCTACTCCTAAGGACCCTTTGTATAAGATATTAGATGAGTTGAGATCCCTTAAGTTGTGGAAAGAAAAACAAGAGAGAAAAGAAAAAGGAAAAAAAGAGTGGAAGAAATAAGTCAAGATGAAAGAGACAAAATAAGAGAGGAAGAAAGAAGAAAAATAATGAAAGAAATGAAAAGAGGAAAACATGCCTCCTTTAGTAGTCATGACTCTTGCAATAATTTAAGTGAAGAACTTAGCGACTATTATAGAGGGCGCCATAGTTCACATACTAAACATCACTCCCAAAGAAGAGAAAAGGATAGAAGGCCTCAAGAGGTTAACATTAGCCTCCCATATTTCCATGGAAAAGATAATGTTGAGGCCTACTTAGATTGGGAAATGAAGGTTGAACAACTCTTTGCTTGCCATCATATTAGCGAAGAGAGAAAAGTTCCATTGGCTACCCTTAGCTTTCAAGGGTATGTCCTCTATTGGTGGACTTCCCTTGTTAGGGAACGAAGGATTCATGGGGATCCTCCAGTAGAGTATTGGAATGATCTTAAGAGTGCCCTTAGGATGAGGCACATTCCCTCCTACTATGAAAGGGAGCTTATGGACAAGCTCCAAAGGCTTAGACAAGGGAGTATGAGTGTTGAAGAATATAGACAACAAATGGAACTACTCCTTTTAAGAGCTGGACATAGGGAAGAGGAAAGAACAAGCAAAGCTAGGTTCTTTAGTGGACTTAATATGGAAGTGAGGGATAAGGTTGAACTCCTTCCATATAGGGACCTAGATGAGCTAGTCCAACTTTGTATAAGAGTGGAGCAACAACTTAAAAGAAAGCCTTCTTCAAAATCTTATGGCTCTCACTCTTATCCAAGGAAGGACCAAGCCCATGGAATTTTGGAGGCTGCACCTTCAAAACCTAAGGAAGATAAGGGTAAGACCATAGGGAAATACACCCCTAAGACTAGTTCCCAAGAAAGGAATAGCAATATTAAATGCTTCAAATGTCTTGGGAGAGGTCACATTGCCTCTCAATGCCCCACAAAGAAAACCATGATCATGAGGGGTCAAGACATTTATAGTAGTCAAGAGGAGACTACTTCTTGCCCTTCCTCTAGTGGAAGTGAAGATTAAGTAAGGGGTGAAGAGTCTAGTGAGGAAGTCTACCCCCATGAAGAAGTTGACCTCTTAATGGTTAGAAGACTCCTTGGAGGTCAATCTTGTGATCTATCTCAATCTCAAAGAGAGAACATCTTTCATACAAGATGCAAAATTTTAGATAAAACTTGTTCTCTCATTGTGGATAATGGATCTTGTTGCAATTGTTGTAGCGCAAGATTAGTTTCCAAGTTGAACCTCACTATCATTCCCCACCCAAAACCTTATAAACTTCAATGGCTCAATGAGCAAGTGGAAATGATAGTTAACCAACAAGTGAAGGTACCTTTCTCCATTGGGACATATAAGGATGAAGTTAATTGTGATATAGTTCCCATGGAGGCAGGACATATTCTTTTAGGAAGGCTGTGGCAATTTGATAGGAAGATCATTTACAATGGCCTAACTAATGAAATTACCCTCACCCATCTTGGCACTAAATTTGTGTTGCATCCTCAAACACCTTCACAGGTGGCCAAAGATCAACTAACTATGAAAGATAAGAGGGATGAGGAAGAAAAACTAGAAAAACAAAAGAAAAAGAAGGATAGTAAGGCCTTGTCTTCAAAGGCCAAGGGGAAGGAAAAGGAGGAAAAGGATTCCTCCAAGAAGATTGTTAACAAGGAAAATCATTTTGCAACAAAATGTGATATTAAAAGAGCACTCCTTCTTAAACAATATTTCTACCTTCTCCTATCAAGGGAAACATCCCTTAGCACCGCCATACCTCTTGAGCTTGAGGTTATTCCTCAAGTAAAAGAGTTGTCGAATAAGGGTTTGGTTCACAAGAGCTTAAATCCTTGTGCTTTGTTGGTGCCTAAAATAGGTATTATTAGGCACCATATCCCTATGATAAGTGGTATGATAAATGTGTTGAGTGGTGCAACACTCTTTTGTAAAATCACTCATGCACCCAACACCTTCATGATTTGTGTACATAGGGACTCATTAGGTAGGTTTGTTCTTATTTTTTGTTTCAATGCAAACCTAGGTGCTCATGTGGGACACCTTAGGTTTGTCGTAATTTTTTGTAGGAATAATCAACATGAAAATAAAGAAAAATGTATGTTTTATTCCATTACTCTCCGTAACTTTTTAAATAGTGATCAAGGGCTTCCCATGGACCCTAAGAGAGTAAAGGTCATTCCTGAGTGGCCTACTCCACCAAGTATAAGGGAAATTTGGGGCTTCAATATCTTAACAAACTTTTACAAAAGGTTTGTCCCATATTTTTCTATACTTGTAGCACCACTCATTGAGTTGGTGAGGAACTATATTCTCTTATGGGAAGATGTCCAGGAAATGGGTTTTCAGTCCTTACTGTACTCTAACATACCCAACATCACTAATACATATGTTATTATTCTTTTTACAGGTGTTGAGGAAAGAATTAATGAGTTTCAAGAACCTCGGGATTTGAGGTCAAATCTTTTTCAAGGGGGAGGGAATGATGAAATCCTAACCTCCAAGGGCATTGGATAGAAGACTCCAAGAAGATTGGGCCAAAGATGCAAGAGAAGGCCCTAGGGTTCTCATAAGCCTTAGGGTAGATTTTGGGCCCATGGGTTAAGTATGAGCCCACTTATCTTTGTACATATTAGACTAGGATGTCATTATATTTGGTCCTTGTATTTAGGGCTCCATATTTTAGGTAGGGTACCTTAGAAATATAGGATTTTTCAGCCCTTGTATTTTAGGGCACCTAGACTAGTTTTTGTATTAGGGGTAGTTTTGTAATTTCACATGCACTAAGTGAATATTTGATGTGTGTGGTTGGAAATAAATTTAATTGAATTGGTAGAATCCCAATGCAATTAAATTTAAGAGGGGGAGGTGAGCATTTGCTTACTACACCCCATTGCCACATCATATAGTCACACTTTGTGCATGTCCTTCATGCTTTACATGCCTCATGACACCTAAGCACACTTAGTGGAGAATCTTGGAATTGATCTTGGATTAATGGGCTGAACCATAACTAAAATTCCCTAATCATAATTAGTGAAATTTTGGCTCCACAAATTCAATTTCAAATTCAAGTGAAATTTGAATTGAAATTCAAATTTCCCTCCAATTTTGTGTGACACTTAGGTTATAAATAGAGGTCATGTGTGTGCATTTTTTTCAACTTTGATCATTTGAATATTAAACTTCAGATTTCAAAGCTCATTGGGAGCACAAAATTTCGTGCTCTTCTCTCCCTCTCCCTTCATTCATCTCCTTCTTCCTCCAAGTTCTTATCCATGGCCTCCTATGGTGTTGAGCTTCTTCTAGACTCATCTTCTCCTTGAAGTGGCATCTCCTCTCTCTCTTCCTTTTCCATTCCGCTGCCATTCATCTTCCAAGAAGCAAAGGAATCCATTGATGAAGAAGATCCTAGGCCTACAAGCTCCAATGGAGCTTACATCATGAACATTCCCAACACCCTTGCATAATATGAACGAACCTCATAAATACACCTTGTTGTTTCTTTCTTCTTCCCAAGAAGGCTTTCTCGTTGGAAGCTTGTACTCTTGATTTACCTTGTTGCTAAAAGGAGGAATGAATATGTTGTTGTAATGCTTTGATCCTTGTTGATAAGCATAGTCACCAAGCGTCCTCCTTGGTCATCTATTTCCTTCTCCTCCTCTTCCAACTATACTATCAATTACAAGTGGCTTTTTTGGTGAAGGAGAATCAATAGAAGATTCACTTTGTGGCTTAGTGGTCACTTGTTTCTTTTCCTTCCTGTTCTTCCTTTCAGTCTTGGTAATTTCTGGATCAAATAACAATTTATCTACAAGAAACTTACCTCGCATAAAGGAAAAAAAAACACACTACAACAACCTGTAAGCACCAAGGTTAGTGAAAATATAACAAGAGAGAATTTATACAAAATCAAAATAAAAGAAATAATTACAAAAGTAAGGAAAATAGCCTATCTAACTGAAAATTTAAATTCGAAAGAACTGAGTGGGGGACTCAAGTCCCCGACAATGGCACTAGAAACTTGTTAGACTTTTGGCAAGCGTACAAATATTGTCGCAGGTTACAAATTTATAAAAAGAGATTGTTTCCACATGGATTTAAGTTACTCAATTTCTCTAAAGAAAATTAATCAGTTCAATAGTGATGTACATATTCAATTGAAATATCATGAGTTTGTCTAACTAATGAAAAATAACTAAAGTAACGGAATAATGAAAATAACAGAATTTAATGCGTGGGAAATATGTAAAATTACGGAAACAATATTAACGAATTTAATTAATTCAAGAAAAATGTAGAATTGGATTTCATCGTTCATACAGTTAAAATCCTAATAAGATTGATGAAATCCTACCCTCCAAGGGCCAGAGATGCAAGAGAAGACCCTAAGGTTCTTATGAGCCTTAGGGTAGATTTTGGGCCCATTGGTTAAGTATGAGCCCACTTATCTTTGTACATATTAGATTATGATTTCATTATTTTTGGGCCTTGTATTTAGGACTCCATAATGTAGGTAGGACACTCTAGAAATGTAGGATTTTTCCGCCCTTGTATTTTAGGGCACCTAGACTACTTTTTGTATTAGAGGTAGTTTTGTAATTTCACACGCATTTAGTGAATATTTGATGTGTGTGTTGAGAAATAAATTTAATTGAATTGGGAGAAGCCCAATCCAATTAAATTTTAGAGGGGGAGGTGAGCATTTGCTTGCTATACCCCATTGCCACATCATATAGTCACACTTTGTGTATGTCCTTCATGCTTTACATGCCTCATGACACCTAAGCACACTTAGTGGAGAATCTTGGACTTGATCTTGGATTAGTGGGTTGAACCATAGCTAAAATTCAATAATCATAATTAGTGAAATTTTGGCTCCAAAATTTGGCTCCACAAATTCAATTTCTAATTCAAGTGAAATTTGAATAGAAATTCAAATTTTCCTCCAATTTTGTGTGACACTTAGGCTATAAATAAAGGTCATGTGTGTGCATTTTTTCAACTTTGATCATTTGAAAATTAAACTTCAGATTTTAGAGCTCTTTTAGAGCACAAAATTTCGTGCTCTTCTCTTCCTCTCCCTTCATTCATCTACTTCTTTCTCCAAGCTCTTATCCATGGCCTCCTATGGTGGTGAGCTTCTTCTAGACTCATCTTCTCCTTGAAGTGGCGTCTCCTCTCCCTCTACCTTCTCCATTGCGCTACCATTCATCTACCAAGAAACAAAGGAATCCATTGATGAAGAAGATCCTAGGCCTACAAGCTCCAATGGAGCTTACATCATGTGGTATCAGAGTATCTTCATCTAGGTGATGTTCTTTTGCTTCCTCAATCTTTTTGTTTGGTGAATTCTCTTTAATTCCTTGTTCTTCATCTTATTCTCCATGTATATCCTCCATTGTCTTGTGGTTTGGTGCTGTTTAGAGTAGATTCAAAAAAATAAACCGATTAAATCTTAGATCTACACTTGTTCTTGCATTTCTATGGTTCAAATTTTGTAGATCTACTCTTGAATCATGTTTTTGTGTTGATTTTAGGTTCTTTCATTTTTCATTCATAATATTCTTGTGCTGAACCTTAGATCTAAATTTTCTTCCAAAATATTGATTAGAAAAAAAAATCACAAAAATCTAAGTGTAAATCACTTAATCCATGTTGTCTTAGAGTCATGTTTAGTCATAGTAATTATCACATTATGATCTAAGTTTCTATTGAATTTTTATATTTTTTGACTGAATTCTAGATATCATGTATTCTTATCATTCTTAGCCTATCTTTTGAATTTTGAGTCTAATTTATGCATGTTATTTCTTTCATAACATGTTTTAAATCAATTCTTAGAAGTAGTCTTGTTGTTGAACTCTTTTTTTTCTTCTAAGTTTCCTACATGATGCCTATGATGAAGTTGAGTTGTGGTGCTGAGTTGTGGCTGGATTTGTGAATCAAAATAAGTCTTAAGCTCTCTTGAATTGTGTTATTCAAGATAATTGAGCATAAGAAAACACAAATTGTAACTATCCAAGCCTTAAGCAACATAAACACTACTCTTGATTTCTAGGTTGAAATCGCTGGTGCTGGCAGCTTAAACATACGAACTTGTATAAATTACTGGGAATTGGTCACTACGTGTTTTGTGCTGAAATATTTACTGACTTTTCTAGACATCTGGAAAAAAATAATGAAAAAGAACCAAGTGATTTGGATTAAAGGAAAAAATAATAAAAATCACACAAGTTGGCAGGAAAATTAGTGTCCGGAAAAAAAAGTGAAAGGGAAGTGTGCTTGTTGTTTTGGCTCAAAATTTGTTCTATAATTGGTGCCTATTTTACACCAATCCTAGTTCTGAAATTTCAATTGAAAATTAGTGTGAAAAAAAAAGTTCCAAAACTAGAGGTTTCTTGAGTCTTTTTATTTTAGTTTTTTTACTCTACTCTAGAGCCATTCTAAGTTTCTCTTTGAGTCCTAGCTTGCTTTTATGTGCTTTTCCTTGCTTTAATTGTTGAAAAATCCTTGAAAATTTGTATTGTTAAAACTCTATTGGTTTAGCTTTCGTTTTATTTTTTTGGTCTTTGGTTATTGCTTGTCTCTTTGTTTCCTTGTTTGTGAGTTGCCATATAGGGAATTGGAAAGGAGGATTGGTGCCATCCCTTGAAGAATTTGAGTTAAGAAGCAAGGGGAAAGCTACCTTAAGAGCTATTGGACTAAGAATTTTAGGCAATTTTCCCTTAGGATTGTGAGTGTTTTGTTGGGAACCTTAAATGTGGTCATCCAAACACTCTTAGGATTCGCCTAGTTTACATTTCTTGCTTACTTTCATAGCTTATTTCCTTTACCTTCCATTGTCAAACCGCCTAGATAGCTTACCTTTTGCCAATTAGTTTTTATCTTATCTTTCACACCTCTTTTAGTTTTTATTTTGGCTAGTTTCAACCATAGTTTCTTTTACCTTTTGTTTTCAAACCCCCAACAAGAAAGAACCATAACTTTAGAACCAACATGAGTCTTCATTCTTCATCCAGTGTTGACGGTGAGGGTTCTACTCCTAAGGACCCCTTGTATAAGATATTAGATGAGTTGAGATCCCTTAAGTTGTGGAAAGAAAAACAAGAGAGAAAACAAAAAGGTAAAAAAAGAGTGGAAGAAATAAGTCAAGATGAAAGAGACAAAATAAGAGAGAAAGAAAGAAGAAAAATAATGAAAGAAATGAAATGAGAAAAACATGTCTCCTATAGTAGTCATGACTCTTGCAAGAATTTAAGTGAAGAACTTAGCGACTATTATAGAGGGCGCCATAGTTCACATACTAAACATCACTCCCAAAGAAGAGAAAAGGATAGAAGGCCTTAAGAAGTTAACATTAGCCTCCCATATTTCCATGGAAAAGATAATGTTGAGGTCTACTTAGATTGGGAAATGAAGGTTGAACAACTCTTTGCTTGCCATCATATTAGCGAAGAGAGAAAAGTTCCATTGGCTACTCTTAGCTTTCAAGGGTATGCCCTCTATTGGTGGACTTCCCTTGTTAGGGAACGAAGGATTCATGGGGATCCTCCAGTAGAGTATTGGAATGATCTTAAGAGTGCCCTTAGGAAGAGGCACATTCCCTCATACTATGAAAAGGAGCTTATAGACAAGCTCCAAAGGCTTAGACAAGGGAGTATGAGTGTTGAAGAATATAGACAACAAATGGAACTACTCTTTTTAAGAGCTGGACTTAGGGAGGAGGAAAGAACAAGCATAGCTAGGTTCCTTAGTGGGCTTAATATAGAAGTGAGGGATAAGGTTGAACTCCTTTCATATAGGGACCTAGATGAGCTAGTCCAACTTTGTATAAGAAATTCTAGCAACGTGAAAAAAATCCTAGCATATATTTGTCTCACGCTCATCCCCTTCTAGCAACTATTTGTCTCTTCAATGAATTATATTATCCTTACGCAAGGCACACTACACTCTTCAATGAAACACAATATCATAAGCAACGTCAACAAAATCCCCGCAATGTGAGATGAACAACATGACATTAGCAAGACAAAAACTCAACCAAATGGAACCTTATTAAAAAAACCCAAAACTGTCACATGAAAAATACCACACCAGGAACTTCCAAAATCAACTAACCTCGTCAACGTTGTGGATAGTTGCGATTGAGAGTGAGAAAACACTGAGAACATTTGTGAGAGTGAGATCGACACCGCAAGTGAACCGAGAGTGAGAGTGACATCGAGAGAGTGACAAAAAGAACCACTGTGAGAATGAGAGTAAGACCGACAACGTGAGGAGATGAAGCGTTGTCAGAGTGAGAATGAAAGCGAGGAGTGGAACTGTCGTGAGAGTGAGAGTGATACTAAGAATGAGGACGGAAGCGTCATAAGAGTCAAAGGGAGACCGAGAACGAGGACTGACGCACCACGAGAGTGAGTAAGGGAGTAAGTAATGGTTAGCTCGAGGGTCATTTGGGGGCTAGAGTCTATTACATATAATAGACCTAACAACATCGGTTTTTATATAAAACTGAAGTTGTCCACACATTCCACAACATCAATTTTTGTAAAACTAATGTTAACTAGTAACTAACAATATCTGTTTTTCGAAAACTGATGTTAACATTACACTAGCAAAAAACCAATGTTGAGTTTCTGATATTAACATCGGTTTTTCAAGAAACCATTGTTAAAAATATGTTTTTATTTATGGAAATACCACCGCGAGTAGCTTAACATCGATTTTACTTGTAACCAATGTTAAACTGGCGATGTTGAATTTATATTTTGCAGTAGTGACTGACACCGACAAGGGTAATGAGGAGAGGAGTGAAAAGCAAGGAGTCTTAGGTGAAGATGAATAAGGATGAAATTTGTATTTTTATATCAATTTGGTTATTCTTCTATTTACCAATTGCAAGTAAAACATCACAAGTGTTGACTACTACCTCTGGTCCTATATATAAGCAATATAGTACAAATCATCAAGACCAAGGAAAGTGGTAGTCACATTTAATACTACCATAAATTTAAATTTTACTCCAAAAGTATCCTTAACTTTAAATATTATAAGTGATGGTTTCATTTAATGTTACTACTCATAATACAACGAGTGACTATTTAATAAATAGAGTTAGCAACAAGTTAATAATATAAAAGGCTTTTAACTCTCAATAAGTTTGAAAGCTAATCATTGTTGCTCATAATTAGGACAAAAAAAATATCATTTATTGCTTATATATAAGACATGAGGTACTATAATATATATGATTATATTTAATAATATAATATTGTGCTTATATATAAGACAGGAGGTAGTATAATATATATGATTATATTTAATAGTATAACATTGTGCTTAATTCACTAGTGCATTACAACAATAAAATAATGATAATTTGAGACGACTTAGAGAGATAGTTTTGGATTAATTATGACAATAGTGTATGAAATGCACATCCAAATGAGAGACGCAAAATAACATTAGAAATCTTTATTGAGATAATAATGAGAGTAGGAGTCCAACTCACTTTACAAATTTATATTTTAATTTATAAGATAAGAATAAATTAAAAGTGTTATTTATAATTTTTTAAAATATAAAGGAAGTTATAGATAATTTCCCTTCAAAATTACATGCTCAAGATATATTTGCATGTTCATTAACAATCACATTGATATGTGATTATTATCCCATAACCTATCACATGTATATTTTCCTTTTAAAATATTCATTATCTTTTCTTTTTAAAATATTCATTTTTACGACATTTGGATAAAATACTTTTGGACAAAATATTAAAATTAGTTTTTTTTTTCTTTCAAATTATAACAACTAAAGTAATTTATTTAAAATTTGAAAGACTTAATATAAATTTACTTCAAAATAACTAAATATATTTAAACTATCTTTTTTATTATGGTTACAATAAATAATAATCTAATACAACAACAAATTAACTAGTTGAACAGCTCTCTTCAAATGATTCTCAATATTCAATCGAGGCTTCCTTTTCTTTTTTTTTTCATTTTACTTGACAGTCACACCCTCGTAACTGAAACTTCTAAACAAAATAATGATAAGAATAAAGTAAAAAGAAAATCCAAAGTTATAACTTTGCCAATAATCACATCAAACTACGAACGACAAATTTACCACAGAGGGATCCTTTTACAAACTATTTACCAAACATGGTCCATTTTCAAACTATTTGCAAAGGGGGTCTGTTTTTGTAGGGGTGCCGTCGGAAGCAATGGCGAGATAGCGGTGCCGCCATCACCAATGGCGAGACAGCTGACGTGGAGGGGGTGTCGTTGCTGCCATTGGCGAGACACGCCACGTGAAGAAGGTCTCGCCTCTCCCATTGGCGAGACACCTTCAGACCAGCTGGAGTAGGGTTGCAGTGTTTTGATGGAGTAGGGTTTCAGTGTTTTCTGAAGATGTAGGCTAGGGTTGCAACTGAAAATGCAGGAGTAGCAGTGCTTTTGACCGTTGATTATTTACTTTTTCTCCTATAAAAAAATGCTCCATCAACGTTAACTTACACTTCTGCTCCCCAAGTTCCCGAGCTTCTCCTTTCTCCTCCAGTGTGCTGCCCTTTCTTCTTCAATTTTTGTGTGTGCCCTTTCTCCTCCATAATTCCTGGTAAGTATTTTTCGAATTAAATAATATTTATGTATTCTGTTCTTAATATTATAAAAAGATTAGGTTAGTTAGTATTAATAGGTATTCCAAGGTTAGGTTAGTTAGTATGAAAATATTATTTGGTTAGTTAGTATAAAAATATTATTTGGTTGTTGTATATATTCTGAGATATTATATGTGCTATATATATATATATATATATATATATATATATATATATATATATATATATATATATATGATATTTTAGTTAGGCATACGTAATATTAGCTTTTGTAATATTAGGCACTTCACACACGTAAATTTTCCTTTTTAGTATTATAATTTTGTATGTTATATATAGATAGTACACACAGCTACATTGGTATTTTTTTGTTTTTTGAATATTTAACTTTAAATGTTTTTTTTTTAATGATGGCCATTAATTTTTTGACCCTAATAATTGCAGGTTGAAGTTGCGGAGACATTACAATACATGGTGTCTCCTCAAGGGAGGAATAAATAGACAGTTGATGATCTCGTGCCTTATGTGGAGAAAATAACGATTTTATCCGAAGAGCAAGAGAGAATCATTGAGCCTGTGTCACATGGTCCAGCATCAGAGCGTCAATTTCCAATACAAGAGTTTCACATTCTTCAGTCAAGTATTGAAACTCAGGGCATAGGCAGACGAAGGGAGGCTGTTGAAGCGGAAGAATATTCCCAACAAATGGCGGAGCGTGGCTATGGAATGTATTACATGCCACAAACATTTGCTCAGTATCCGACACAGATGTATCAATATCCTTTTCAGGGTCATCACATTGATACTTCTACAAGCGAACATTTGTTCGGTGGTGTTGCGGAAACACATCCTCATTTTTCATGGCTGACTATGACCCCTTCACAACAATATCATGGCCCAATTCCAACACCTAATGCCCCATTAGGTACACAATGGAATGTACCGGGACCAATACCTAATGTGGGTGACTTATTAGGTGTTGATTTGCGTCATGAATTTTCTGCTGAGGCTAACCAAGTAGAAGCAGGGAGACATCAGGGCAGAAGAAATCCTGATCGCCAAGCACGAAGATGGGATCGACCATGTGGCACATCCTCACGGCATCACGGACATCAAAATGAATGATTTTCATGTCTCTGTTTAAATATGTTGTTGTATATTTCTCATTTGAATTTGACACTTAATCTATCGTATGCAGTTTATTAAGGCTTACTAATGGATACAGTTTATGTCACGCATCAAACTATAATAATAAATAAATTTAAAAAAAAGCTAAGGTAGAAAAAAGAAAATAACTAATGTTACTAACTAACGATGAACACCAATGCCATATGTGCACTAAGGTAGACAAAAGAAAATAACTAATGTCACTCAACCTAGATTGATCCACTCCATTTATTTCAACTTCTAAATGTAATTTTATTTCATTAGATGCATATGAGTCTAGAGTTTTTCCACCTTCCTGTTTGCTCAGGGGTTACGGATTAAGGCTTATGGGTTACTGGTTAGGGCTTAGGGCTTAGGTTTTAGGGTTTCAGGCTTATGGGTTACTGGTTAGGGCTTAGAACAATGGTTTAGGGTTAGGGGTATTTGAATGGTTTAGGGTTTATGCTCTATTCTTTAGGGTTTAGGGATTATTCTTTAGGGTTTAGGTGTTATTCTTTAGGGTTTAGGGTTTATTCTGTAGGGTTTAGTCCTTGTTCCAGATAGTCCATAATGACTAAGTCCATAGTTTGTCATTGTAGATAGTTGTCCTTTAGTATCAATTTGAATACCCTTAACTACAGAATTGTAGATAGTTCTCCTTTAGTATCAATTTCGAAAATAAGTAATGTATAAATTTCTTGACAAAAGTACACATTCAAAAATAACTAACTGACGATTTCATTGAACACCACAAAGTAAATACATTGAATAGAACCTCAACCAATACAAGTCACTCATCTAACATACATAAATCAATTAAATGAATTACTCCCACGGTCAGATTGCATTGGACATTGGCGCCTATTGTGCCCTTCTGCTCCGCATCTACTACATTTTTGTCGGTGGTTAGATGGTTTGAGCCAATCCATCTCATTCCTTATCCTTGTTGATTTTGGCCGACCTTTCGCACGAATTGTAGTTGGGTCAGGGATAAGTGTCCATGCATCATCAGAAGGAGGAATTGCCACTTCATTCCCAAGAGGCCACCATTGTGCGGAGTATGCTTTTAAGATGTGCTCATTTGTGTAAACAACATCTATATATTGGTAGTAGTTCATGCTCACGTAACCACAAGCTTCAATAATGTGTGAACATGGATAGTGAAGCGCAAAATACCTTCTGCATTGGCAATAATGGTCATTCAAGTTAACTGCCCACTTTTGTCCACCATGTTGCGTTATAGGATTGAAGGTCTCCTCTACTTCAAACCTTGTCGAGTGGATATCATACACGCGAATGATGTGCGAACAAGCTTGTTCTTGATTTTTTCTAAGTTCTTTAACAAGATTAGAATAATATATTTGTCCTTCATTTAATTGTCTTTGGGCTTGGCGACCACGATCAACAAAGTACTTTCGGCACCTACTATATGTTAACTTGACCAACGCTGTTATCGGTATGCTGCGACAATCCTTCAACACCTTATTCATACATTCTGAGAGGTTGGTTGTCATGTGACCATATCTTCGTCCAGATGTATCTTAAGCCATGCTCCATTTTTCCTTTGAAATGCGATCAATCCATGTTGCTATGGCTGGACTCAATTGACGATATTTTTCTAAGTTTTGATCAAACACATGCTTGCAAGGAGTGTACGCTGCATCAAATTTGTTACCATCAAAAGTAGTAAGTAGATATGAAACTTAAATTAACTTCATGTATAAAATAAACCTTACCCAATTTCTTGAACATCTCTTTTTGTTTCGCGTTGTTGAATTTGCGATTGAAATTACTTGCTATGTGTCGGATGCAGTACACATGATAACCGTGGGAAGGTTGCCAACCCAGTGCTTCGTTAGCGACAACAGACTTTATACTCGCGTGACGATCAGATATTAGACAAATTCCATTCTTATCTGTGATGTGTTCACGCAAGTGGGCCAAAAACCATGACCATGCTGTTAACGTTTCACCTTCGACCACGACGAATGCTAGAGGAAAAACACCACCATTTCCATCTTGTGATGTGGCCATTAATAGGGTTCCACGATATTTCCCGTATAAATGTGTGCCGTCAACTTGTATGATTGGCTTACAGTACTTAAAAGCCTTTTTACATTGACCAAATGTCCAAAATACTCTATGAAACTGACGATGCTCATGACTCACCCTATTACCAACAATAAAATCGTCATGTAGTATTTGAAAATAAGAGCCAGGAGAATGATTTTGCATGTGTGTTAGCCATGATGAAATTTTCGTATATGACTCTTCCCAATCGCCATATTCAATTGCAATCGCCTTTTGTTTCGCCATCCATGCTTTTCTGTATGAAACCTTATAGGAAAATTCACTATTTATCCTTTCTTGAATCATTGAAATTTTTATTGATGGATCTTCTCTGATCATGCCTGTAATTCAAATAATAAATTAAAATAACAAATTAAAGTAACAAATAACACAAAAGTAGGATAATATGAACATAAAAAATGTACCTACTATGCAAGTCACAATTAAATCTGAATCAAGCTTCTCATGGTATTGTGTCATACTCATATTTAGACATGTGTGCGGTCCACCCCATTGTGTCACTTTTCATGCATCAGTTTTTTAGATAAAATTGCTCTCATATAAAAAGGGCAAGGAGACTTTGCGTTGTTGTTGGGGCAACAAACGATATATTTGTGAGATTTGGTTTCAACAACCTTAAAACTTTGATGCACATTCATCACATATTGTTTTAGTGCATTTTTTACCACATCTTTACTATCAAAATCCATGCCAACATATAATTCTTGTCCAACATTAAAAGTCGATGGCATGTCCAAATCGCAAATGTCCTCCTCGTCCGGATGACTCCAATTGATATTGCTATAATGCAAAGCATCATTCCAAAATGCATTTTGAATTCCTTGTACACCTAATAATTTCAAAAACAAATCAGGTCAATAAACTACTCGTATTTAGTTACCATTAAATACAGTTCTCATAAAAGATAGATGTATTCAACTAATTTTCTATTTAATAAAATATACCTTTTGTTGGGTGAACAATTGAAACTGGTTCAATGATGTCGGTGACTTCATCATCTGTATCAGATATTCCATCAACACTATCATCTTCATCCAAAGACTCTTCAACGTATGAGTTAGATGCAAGATAATCATCATCATCATGTAAATTGCTTATATTTCTTGGCAGTTCCGACTCATTATGAGATAGATTATGTCCACATGACGTAACAGAGTTTGCAGAATGAAACATAGAACCACCAGCAACATCCTTTTCTATGTACAATTCTAGAATTGACATTTGTTGTTGTTGTTGAAAACTTTCTATCATAGTTTCAACATCTTCGTGATCACAAATTTGCAAGGCAACATATTTTCCTGAAACTAAAAATCTAAAACTTATAGTAGAAATAATTTCATTATTTTCTAACTTTACCTTATCTCCAATTTTTTTTCAAAGCATTGAAACTAATTCCGCGTTTAATCTGAATCGCCTTTTTACTGCCTTCAAATATTACACCATCATTCTCTTCATATACTCTTCCGTTGAAATACAACACTGTAATAATCGAATTCATGATATACCTACATGAACAAAATTAAAAATAATTAATCATAACAACAGTAGTTTTAAAATAAATAAGTGTATTTGCTTGCTTCATCAACTAACTTAAACTTAAACTTAAACTACAAATTAAAATTTCATTCTTACTTAAAAAACTAGAAGGGAATCAGGTAAATATTTGTAAGGCCTAAAAAACCATCAACAAAGGCTTGTAAATAATTAAACATAATTAAAACAACTTCAAAGTAAAAAACCTAATTACAAAAATTAATACGCTTAAACTTCACGTTAATTTTTTTTTCTAAGAAAAACAATTATTACTTCAATTAAATATTTTGTGAATGATAAAAATAAAAAAAAATTATTTGCTTGCTCTATTAAACTTAAACTAGACATTGATACTTCATTCTAACAAAAAAATTATTACTCCAATTAAATAATTCAAAAAAAATTCCTTAACTTCAAAAACTGGAAGAGTCACCATTAAATATTTTTAAGTCAGAAATAGCATCAACAAAAGCTTATAACCCGAAGGGTCACACGTCAAATTTCTAAGCCACAAAAACCATGAACAAAGAGGCTTACAAATAATTACTCATAATAATTTTAAAATAAAAATTCTAATTCCAAAAATTACTACACTTAAACTTTACCTTCAAATTTTAGTCTAACAAAAAAAAATTATTACTTCAACTAATATTTTGTCAATGATAAAAAGAAAAAAATTATTTGCTTGCTCTATTAAACTTAACCTAGACATTCATACTTTATTCTAAAAAAAATTATTACTCTAATTAAATAATTTATGAAAAAATCCTCAACTTCAAAACCTGGAAGTATCACATATAAATATTCTTAAGGCTGAAATACCATCAACAAAGGCTTATAAATGGAAGGGTTACACTTAAAAAAATTTCAGACGCAAAAACCTAATTCAAATAATTACTGGTAATAATTTTCAAATAAAAAATATAATTCAAAAAATTACTACACTTAAATTTCAGCTTCAAATTTGATTCTAACCACAAAATTTATTACTTCAAAATAAACAATTTGTAAATGATAAAAATTATTCAAAAATTCAAGTTGAAACAGAATGAAAGAAGGCTTCTAAAAAATTGACTCAATAAAAAATCCTTCCTTTAAATAAATACAAAAAATCCTTACTTTAAATAAATAAATAGAACTTTGAAGATGGAATCAACAAACTTCAAACAAAACGAAACTTCAAAGAAAACGTTTCTGCCTTTCTTTCTCTCTTCAGACCACTTTCTTTTTCTCTTCAGGAATGTGAAATTTGAAGTTATACGGTGCTCTTATTCAAACGAAAACTACACGAAGTTTGGCCACTAAAGCATGCATGTGACTAAGCCAAAATTACACGAAGTCGTCTGACCATTAAAGCATGCATGTGACCCTCTGCAAGCAACACTGTATGCATGTGACCCTTACACAGCTGCAAGTCCTAGCCTGCAAATGGCTCAATAATGCCCTAGCCTGCAAATGGCTCACCAACAGTGCCCTAGCTAGCACTTGTGTGTCTCGCAGGAAGCAAATCCAGTTGCACCTGTCTCGCAGAAAGCAATGGCGGCACTGCTCCACGTTGGTCTCGCAGGAAGCAATGGCGGGACTCATCCACGTTGGCACATGTCTCGCCATTGGTGTTGGCGGCTTGTGCATGTCCCTCCATTGCTGTTGGCGGCTTGCGCACGTGGAACCTGTATCGCAGTTGGTGCTGGAGGCACCCTCGCATGGCAGCCACGTCAGCACCCTTCTCGCTAGTGGTGATGGCGGCATCCTTTGCAAAAGAGACCCCCTCTGTTAATACTTTCAGAAGGGACCCTGTTTGATAAATAGTTTGTAAAAGGGTCCCTTTGTGGTAAATTTGCCAACTATGAACCCCTTCCGTGAGTCTGACTTGGGCAGGTGTTTAGCCTTGCCACAAAACAGTGCATTGGGAGGAACAACAGTCTCAGTGTATATGCTCTGTTCATTGTTCCACACCCTGAGATACAATTCTTGTCCCAAATACCATCTTTCCCATATTGCAAACCTCAAGTTCCACATACCCTTATTGTCCAAAGATATCAATATGACACTCCCAAGAGTTTGCATACACCTGCCCATTGCATACACGCAAGAGATTAAATATACAAAATTTTCTAGGAATACATCCTCTAATGTCTTTCAAATACACTCTTTTTACTAATTAGTTGAATGAATATCAGTTTTTTTTTATTCGTAAGAATCAAATACATGTATTAGAAGTTTACAATAACTCACTTAACAAGAATTTGTAGAATGAATCTCAGTTAAATTTTAGTACATAGGAGAAAGTAAGTAAAAGTTGAACAGCATTAGAAAGTATATTGTTAACAAAATATCATTAGTGCAACAATTGACTCACCGGAACACTGTGTCTAGTAATCCCATCAACCAAGTTGTAAGTCTTTCTCGAATTAGGAGTCCACAAGCCATTGCCATATCTTAAAATTTAAATTTGGTTATTCAATTTTGCAATCAATAATTAAATCAAACCCAATTAACAAAAAATAAAAAATAGTTGTCCTACCCAACAACATAGAAGCTAGATCCATCCATGTGCCATGACTGAATGTAATTCTCATTGTTCTGGAAGATTATTTCTGCAAAGTCATGGAAGGTGAATCCTATGACAGATGTGCCTAGTTTGGCAGGGGTGCCTGGAGGGGGAGGAACATCTTTGATTGTGTTGAGGTCAAAGACACCAGGAATGTTGAACCAATCAGCAAGCTTCAATGGGGTGTTTGGGTTGATGTGGGAAATTCCATTCACGGCATATCGTAGCTTTCCATTTATTATGGCTTTGGAATTTGCCAACACAAGTGTCCTTAGAATAGGGATGGTTCCGTAGTGGAATGAGCCCTGAGGATTTGGCCGAGCTGCATTTGCTGTCAAATTCAGTCTTCCAAACAACAGAACAAAACACAGTCAGAGGCAATGATCACAAGATTCCCAATTGAAAACAGGGCAACATTTAAAAAAAATGAATTTATTAACTAAATAGTCTAAACTTAACCTTTTAATTGAATTTTAAGAAATTGTAAACTTAACTAACTTAAGTAAATTATATTCTTACCACTTATTTGAGATGATAAACATTTTCTATTTTTGTTTTTATTTAATTTTTAATTGTAAAAATGCCATATTTTTATTTTATTTTTTATTATATTTGTGTATAAAGTAACAAACATATATAGATATATTTATTATTTTCACTTATTTTTTCTATTTTATACTAAAATTTTGAAAGTAATTAAAATAAAAATAAGGTTTAACTTTTTTTAATTAAAAATGAAAATAAAAAATAAAACTAAAAGTATTTTCTCAAAAACATATTGAATTTAACTTCTAAGCACTATCTGCAAAATTTTTATACTCTCAATCAATCTGAATTCATGATAAAAAAAGAAAAGAAAAGAAAATTGTGTATTTTTTTTTGTTATTATATTATTAGTACGAAGTATTATCGATTTAATAAATAATTAATTTATGTACAAGAATCTGACTAATTATCTTTAATGGAATCAATTCTTTACAATGTTGTATAATCAAACATATATCATTTCTTACTGTACATTTTTTTGTTTGAGAGGGGATAAATCTGAGGAAAAAATTTATAAACCGTACCTGATGGTTCTAGCTTGCTTTATGGACCATTCTACATCGTTAGTTGCTGGGCCTGAGGGTAATGGAATTGGAGCCTTACTGTTGGAGCCAGAATAGCGAAGAGTTGCTGTGGTTGTGAGAACAATAGGGTCGGTAAAACGGCTAGATGCAACAATTGTATAGTCACTGATTGGCGCACTGAGTGTGACCAAAACAGTCACTGATTAGCCCACATGAACATCAAGGGAATCGTACGATTCCTGGATTGTGTGAGCACCTTCAACTTCAATGAGCTTCAATGCATGGGCCTGAATCCTGAAGTTAAATGAGGTTGATAACCCAACATTGGACACACTGAACTTGTATGTCTTCCCTGAAAAGTTATTTAATTTTAGCCAAAATTAATAACCATTGGTGGTAATTTTTATATGAAAATTGAAAACTATCATTATTTCAAGACCATATGGAATAAAATATCATGTTGAATGTTGATGAAAATGGTTACCTGCTTCCCCAATAAATACAACCGCATCTTGTTGGCCATTTATGAGAAGAGCATCGGGATAAGGAAGACTCGTGCCAGCATCCAATAGTCTTCTTAGCACCTGCAAATTAAGGGTTTAGGATATTAATTCATGATATTAATATAGTATCCAAGGTTTTAAAAAATGATCTGTAATCATAATCAAAATCCTTTTGTAATATCATGAATTATGACTAAATTATGAGCAATTCAAAATCTTGAAAATATCCATTGTTGACTAATAAGTTATGACAACTCCATATTCCAACGGATCATAATATGATAGATACCAACTTGTAAGGAAATAAGAACTGAATTTTATTCAAATAAACAAAATAGAAATTACAAATTACATAGGAAACTGAGTAGACTAGTTAATACATAGGTTTTTCCCAAGATGTTCGAGAGCCTGGTCTCTCCCTTCCTAAAAATCCACTCAAAAACTGCCTAACCCCCCTGCTGTTACTCCAGAATTTATTCTGCAATAACTGCTTAAGGCAGTTACGTATGGTCCTAAAAACACACACACCTAATTAAAATAACAACTGCTTGAAATAACTACCATAAACAACAACTGAAACAATTCAGTCCTATTAATAAATCTTAAGTCTTGGCTCTCCTCTTATAATATTTATTTATAAGAGGCCTAACAATACTCCCCCCCACCCCCCCCCCCCAAAAGAGTCACCTTGTACTCAAGGTGAAAAGAATGAAATTGGTGCATGATGGTGTCTACTGGTTCCCAAGTTGATTCAAAGTCTGGGAGGTCAGTCCATTGAATAAGCACCTCGACAATCCCTGCAGCAGTGTTATGCACGGCTTTTACAGCAGCCGGTGTTACCTGCAACTCCAACTCCTCCTGTAGAAGCAAGCTTCATGATGAATCAAGATTGATTCAAAGAAGTTTTGATGATAACAAAGGTGATGACAAAAAGCTCAAAAGTCAAGAACTCTTCATGATAACAAAGATGATGATCTCAAGAATCAAAGAATGAGTTCAAGATTGAATCAAGAACACTTCAAGGTTCAAAAGGAAATTTGATTTCAAGAATCAAGAATCAAGTTTCAAGATTCAAGTTCCAAGAATCAAGATCAAGATTCAAGACTCAAGATTCAAGAATTAAGAGAAGACTTAATCAAGATAAGTATTAAAAAGTTTTTTCAAAAACTGAGTAGCAGATGAATTTTTCTCAAAACCTTTTACCAAAGAGTTTTTACTCTCTGGTAATCGATTACCAGATTATTGTAATCGATTACCAGTAGCAAAATGGTTTTCAAAAAGCTTTCAACTGAATTTACAATGTTCCAATTGATTTCAAAATGTTGTAATCAATTACAATGATTTGGTAATCGATTACCAGTATGTTTGAACGTTGAAATTCAAATTCAAATGTGAAGAGTCACATCCTTTCACAAAAAAGCTTTGTGTAATCGATTACACTGATTTGGTAATCGATTACCAGTGATAGTTTCTGAACAAAATCAAAAGTTGTAACTCTTCCAAAGGTTTTCAAGTTTTTCTAAATGTTATAACTCTTCTAATGGTTCTCTTGACCAGACATGAAGAGTCTATAAAAGCAAGACCTTGATTTGCATTTGAACAACACTTACAACCTTTACAAGCAACTTTTCCACATTGATTTCTGAGTCTCTTTGAACTTTTTCTTCTTCTTCCTTTGTCAAAAGCTTTCTAAAGTTTTATGGTTTTCCAAACCTTGAAAACAAAACTAGTGATATTCATCCTTTTCATTCTCTTCTCCCTTTGCCAAAAAGAATTCGCCAAGGACTAACCGCCTAAATTCTTTTTGTGTCTCTCTTCTCCCTTTTCCAAAAGAAAAAAGGACTAACCGCCTTAATTCTTTTGTGTCTCCCTTCTCCCTTATCAAAGAATTCAAAACGACACAATCTGAGAATTCTTTTGATTCTTCCCTTTCCCATATACAAAAGATTTCAAAGGACTAACCGCCTGAGAATTCTTTTGTATCCCCATTCACAAAGTTTCAAAGGTTTAACCGCCTGAGAACTTTGTCTTAACACATTGGAGGGTACATCCTTTGTGGTACAAGTAGAGGGTACATCTACTTGGGTTTGACTGAGAACAAGAAAGGGTACATCTCTTGTGGACCAGTTCTAGTGGAGGGTACATCTACTAGGTTTTTCAAAGAGAACAAGAGAGGGTACATCCCTTGTGGATCTTTGCTTGTAAAAGGATTTTTACAAGGTTGAAAAGAAATCTCAAGGACCGCAGGTCGCTTGGGGACTGGATGTAGGCACAGGTTGTTGCCGAACCAGTATAAAAACTCTTGTGTGTTTGTCTCCTTCTTCCCTACTCTTTTAATTTCCTCTGTGCACTTTAATTCCCGCTTTTACTTTTGGTTAAGTTTCTTTTCTATTCTTCATTTACTTAACAACATAGTAAAAGCCTTAGAAGAGTAAATTATTAATTAGTAAAGGTTTAGGAATAATTAATTCAACCCCTCCTTCTTAATTATTTTGAGGCCACTTGATCCAACAAGTGGTATCAGAGTAGGTATCTTGTAGAAAGTTTAACCACTTCAAGATTCATGGCTTCTTCAAATCCTTTGTTTCGTGAAGGAAATTCCATTCATAGACCACCCATTTTCAATGGAGAGGGTTACCATTATTGGAAAACCTGTATGCAGATTTTTATTGAAGCCATAGATCTAAACATTTGGGAAGCAATAGAAATAGGACCATACATACCCACTGTAGTAGATGTAAGCACAAGCACTACAACACAAAAACCTAGAGATAAGTGGACAGAAGAAGATAGAAGAAGAATCCAGTATGATCTCAAAACCAAAAACATTATTACTTCAGCCCTAGGAATAGATGAGTATTTTAGAGTGTCAAATTGTACAAATGCCAAGGAGATGTGAGATACTCTCCAACTAACACATGAAGGAACCACTGATGTAAGAAGATCTAGAGTCAATACCCTTACCCATGAATATGAATTATTTAGGATGAACCCTAATGAAAATATCCATAGCATGCAGAAAAGATTTACACATATAGTAAACCACCTTGCCTCTTTAGGAAAAATATTTCCTAATAAAGATTTAATTAACAAAGTTTTAAGATATTTAAGTAGGGAATGGCAGCCCAAGGTAACTGCTATTTCTGAAAGTAAAGATCTCTCTTCCATGTCTCATGCTACTCTATTTGGAAAATTGCAGGAACATGAGATGGAACTCCAACGTCTTAATCAAAATGAAGAAAATGACAAAAAGAAGAGAAGTATAGCCCTTAAAGCCTCATCATCAATGCAAGAAGAAAATGAAGAAGAAGATTCAGATGATGAAAAAGACTTTTCATTCTTTGTGAAGAAATTTCAGAAATTTATCAAGAAAAGAAGAATTGACAGGCGTCAGAACTTCAAAAATGGAAGAAAATCACAAGAATATTCTCAAGTCCTTAGGTGTGACAAATGCAACCAAATTGGTCACATCAAGGCCAATTGTCCTTCAAACGAAGAATGGCTTGAGAAAAGTGAAAAGAAAAGGTATGATGAAAGAAGGACCAAGAAAGCCTACATTGCATGGGATGACAATGATTCATCCGATGGTTCAAAAAAGGAGATTAATCTTCTAACCAAGGATTATGAAAGTGATGAGAACATTTATCAAGAATGAAAAACAAGGAGAAAAAGTATGATCCTCATCTTTGAAGATCTAGACACCTTAATCATGAAAAAGGTAATATCAAAACCATTCTCTTATTAAAAAAAAATTTGTTTTTCCTTCAATCAATTTGATTATGATAACTAACATTTCTTTCATTTGTTTGTTTTGATTGTTTGAAATTATGAGTATGTGTTCTTGATTGAGTTTATCTTATTTGCATGAAATCTTCATTAAAATATTTTAATTATATCTATAATCATTATTCTTCAATACTTGTGTTTGATTGCTTTGATATAATTGAATATCTACATGTTTTAATAGTTTTGCATAATATGATATGTGAATTACATGATTAAGAATCATTCATAAAGTATTTTTAATATATTTTTTTTTCTTAAAAAGTATTTTGATAATCATTCAAAATTCCTTCTCTTCTAAAAAGTCTATCAACTTTTGTTTTCTGGCTAAAATAACCTCTGGTAATCGATTACTATAATAGTGTAATCGATTACAAGTAGTTATTTTTGGCTATGTTTCTCTCTGGTAATCGATTACCATATTTGTGTAATCAATTACAACGCGTCCCTGCACCTATATATTCAAATTTCAAATTCTGAAATCTACAACTTTCCTCTCTTTCGAAAACCCTTGCCCCAAATCTTTCTTCAGCCATATCTCACTCATTTCTTGTCCAAATCACTCACCACAAAGCCCAAACTTCATATTTTTTCATTCTCTTTCATTTGAACCAATTGAAATTTCGAATAATCTCTTCAAATGGCGGAACCATCAAAGAAGCGAAAGGGCACTTCGAGTCGGAGTCAACGGCATTTCGGGTCACAGGAAATGCCGATTCCTTCCTCTATTCCCTCTGGATCATTGTTTTCATCTGATGAACAACGGATACGGTACACAAATCTCTTTTCGTCTCGTTCCATTATTGATCCAAAATTCATTGATGTGGATTTCTTTTCAAATGAGAGTTTTGAATGCATTCAAGCATTTGAAAACTCCAATCTTATTCCTTTCATGTCTTTAAAATTGCCTGTTTATTCTGATTTAGTCAAAGCCTTATCTTCAAACTTAGAAATCCAAGAAGGCACCCCAATGTCTAAAGTTTATGGGATTAAGATGGTCATTGACCAATCCCTATTCTATGATTTAACCCAATTGCCAAGTGAAGGTGTACCATTTGAAGGTGCATTGATTGACGATTGGAAGTTTGATTTTTCTATGCATGATGCCCGCCGGTTGGTTTGCACCAACCAAGCGGATATGATCGGAAGGCTTCTTGCCGGTTCATTGGCTTTTGAAAGCCGCATCCTTCATTATCTAATTGTTCGCATCTTGCTTCCGAGATCTTCAAACCTTGCACAGGTTTCTGAAGAAGATCTCATTGTTATGTGGGTCTTTCATAACGGTCTACAAATTGATTGGGCACATCTTGTTAGATATCGCATGCATAAGGCATTGCGATTGAATGCTCCATTGTCATATCCACATCTAGTCACTCTCTTCCTTCAACACTTTAACATCCCTCTTGATTCTGAACCTTATGTTCCAATCAAGAGATCCTTCCTAATAGGCGCTTCAGTCATTGCATCCTTTGGTTATCAAAAAGAGCATGATGGCTCTTGGGTGAAAAAGGGTGCTCGACATGTTGGTGAAGAAGGACATGATGGAGAAGATTCATCTCTTCTTTCAAAGATTTTGGACAGGTTTGATGGTCTTCAAACCTTTGTTGGTGAAAGGTTTGACACTTTGAAATTACAAGTGGACATGCGCTTCAATGAGATGGAGTCAAGAATCACCAAGGTTGAAGAAGATGTTTCTTATATTCGTTCAAGCTTTGATCTACCACCACCGCCGCCACCATCATCTTAGTTTTCTATTATTTAATATTACTAGTACTTTGATTTCTAGCCGTGTATTTGGCTATATTATTATGATATTAGAAAAATTTACTATTTCTTTATTTGCATGGTATGTTTGAACAAATATTAATTATGTTATTTGACTATGTGGTTTTTATATATATTTGATCTATTCATGGTTCTTGCTTCATGATTTGGTTTATATTTTTCCATGAATGTTGTGTGGATGCTTAGTTGTATTTGAATGCTTCAAACTTGTTACGCACTTTGGCTTTTTGTTGATGACAAAGGGGGAGAGAAATAGGGATTAAATCAAGAACTCACATGAGTAATCAACTTAATTGTAAGAGAAGCATAAATTCAAAAACAAAGGGGGAGAATGGAAATTTATGTGAGTGATCGACTATGAAAAAGTGTGTGTGTGTGTGTGTGTGTTTCTTGATTTCAGAAGTTGTCATCATCAAAAAGGGGGAGATTATAGAAGCAAGCTTCATGATGAATCAAGATTGATTCAAAGAAGTTTTGATGATAACAAAGGTGATGAAAAAAAGTTCAAAAGTCAAGAACACTTCATGATAACAAAGATGATGATCTCAAGAATCAAAGAATGAGTTCAAGATTGAATCAAGAACACTTCAAGGTTCAAAAGGAAATTTGATTTCAAAAATCAAGAATCAAGATTCAAGTTCCATGAATCAAGATCAAGATTCTAGAATCAAGAGAAGACTTAATCAAGATAAGTAATAAAATTTTTTTTCAAAAACTGAGTAGCACATGAATTTTTCTCAAAACCTTTTACCAAAGAGTTTTTACTCTCTGGTAATCGATTACCAGATTATTGTAATCGATTACCAGTAGCAAAATGGTTTTCAAAAAGCTTTCAACTGAATTTACAACGTTCCAATTGATTTCAAAATGTTGTAATCAATTACAATGATTTGGTAATCGATTACCAATATGTTTGAACGTTGAAATTTAAATACAAATGTGAAGAGTCACATCCTTTCACAAAAAAACTTTGTGTAATCGATTATACTGATTTGGTAATCGATTACCAATGATAGTTTCTGAACAAAATCAAAAGTTGTAACTCTTCCAAAGGTTTTCAAGTTTTTCTAAAGGTTATAACTCTTCTAATGGTTCTCTTGACCAGACATGAAGAGTCTATAAAAGCAAGACCTTGATTTGCATTTGAACAACACTTACAACCTTTACAAGCAACTTTTCCACATTGATTTCTGAGTCTCTTTGAACTTCTTCTTCTTCTTCCTTTATCAAAAGCTTTCTAAAGTTTTCTGGTTTTCCAAACCTTGAAAACAAAACTTGTGCTATTCATCATTTTCATTCTCTTCTCCCTTTGCCAAAAAGAATTTGCCAAGGACTAATCGCCTGAGTTCTTTTTGTGTCTCTCTTCTCCCTTTTCCAAAAGAACAAAGGACTAAACGCCTGAATTCTTTTGTGTCTCCCTTCTCCCTTGTCAAAGAATTCAAAACGGCACAGTCTGAGAATTCTTTTGATTCTTCCCTTTCCCATATACAAAAGATTTCAAAGGACTAACCGCTTTAGAATTCTTTTGTATCCCCATTCACAAAGTTTCAAAGGTTTAACCGCCTGAGAACTTTGTCTTAACACCTTGGACGGTACATCCTTTGTGGTACAAGTAGAGGGTACATCTACTTGGGTTTGACTGAGAACAAGAGAGGGTACATCTCTTGTGGACCAGTTCTAGTGGAGGGTACATCCACTAGGTTTTTCAAAGAGAACAAGGGAGGGCAAATCCCTTGTGGATCTTTTCTTGTAAAAGGATTTTTAGAATGTTGAAAAGAAATCTCAAGGACCGCAGGTCGCTTGGGGACTGGATGTAAGCACGGGTTGTTGCCGAATCAGTATAAAAACTCTTGTGTGTTTGTCTCCTTCTTCCCTATTCTTTTAATTTCCGTTGTGCACTTTAATTCCCGCTTTTACTTTTGGTTAAGTTTCTTTTCTATTCTTCATTTACTTAACAACATAGTAAAATCCTTAGAAGAGTAAATTTTTAATTAGTAAAGGTTTAGGAATAATTAATTCAACCCCCCTTCTTAATTATTCTGAGGCCACTTGATCCATCACCTCCGATAACATAGGTGGTAAAGATTGAGGATTCGCTGAAGGGGAGAGAGCCTTCTTGAGTAAAGAAACATGGAATACCAGGAGGATTTTACTCTCTGGTGGAAGGGTTAACTCAAAAGCAACTGCCCCAATCTGTTTTGTGATTTGGTAAGGACCATAAAAACGTGGACTAAGCTTCTCATTTGTCTTCCTAGCCAATGACCGTAGCCTATATGGTTGTAACTTGAGATACACCCAATCACCAACATTTAATGGTATTGAACGCCTAGATCGGTCAGCATACTTCTTCATTTGATTCTGCGCCTTGGCCAAATTTCCTTTGAGATCATGTAACATTTGGTCCCTGTCATTAGTCATCATGTTTACCTCTTCCACAGTTGATGGAATAATGGCTCCTTTCAAAAGATGGGGTGGGTCATGACCATACAAGGCTTTGAAAGGAGTCAATTTCAGAGAGTTGTTGTAGTTGGTGTTAAACCAAAACTCAGCCCAACTTCACCACTTAGGCCATTGTTGAGGTTTAGTCCTTGTGAGGCATCGCAAATAAGTCTCCAAGCAAAAGTTGACCACCTCGGTTTGGCAATCTGTTTGGGGATGGTAAGCAGAGCTAAATTTGAGTCTAGTGCCAGCCAATTTGAACAATTCTGACCAAAAGTGGTTGAGAAAAATTTTGTCACGATCTGATACAATCGAAGAAGGGAACCCATGCAATTTAACTATCTCTTTGATAAAAACTTCAGCAACCTCTTTTGTAGTAAAAGGATGACTAAGTGCAAGGAAATGAGTGTATTTAGTCAATCTATCAACCACTACTAAGATGACATTTTTTCCGTGAGCCTTGGGTAGCCCTTCAATGAAGTCCATGGATATATCAGCCCATACTTGAGTTGGTATAGGCAGTGGTTGAAGAAGTCCTGCTGGAGAAAGAGCTTGATATTTATTCATTTGGCATACCTCACATGTAGCTACATGTTGTTGGATGTCTTTCCGCATTCCCTCCCAATAAACAACTTCTGAAATTCGTTTGTAGGTTCTAAAGAAACCCGAATGCCCCCCACAGCCGAATTGTGAAATTCTTGTAACAACAATGGAATTCGAGATGAGCCTTTGGGAAGCCCTAACCGTCCTTTATAAAACAGTTTCTGGTTCTGAAATTTATAGCCCGGATGGGATTTAATATCTTGTATCAGATCATGAATGATTCCTTGGAGCTTAGGATCGTGGTGAATTTCAGTTTCCCAATCTTTTATTTGCTTAAAGTGGACTGAAGACAAAGCTGAAAATGTCATCTTTCTAGAAAGAGCATCAGCCACCCCATTTTCCTTTCCTGGTCTATATTGTATCTCAAAATCAAAACCCATGAGTTTAGAGGTTCACCTGAAATATTCCTCGCCCATTACTCGCTGTTCAGTGAGGAATTTAAGGCTCTTCTGATCAGTTAAAATTATGAAGTGCCTTCCCAACAAGTAGTGCCTCCATTTTTGGATAGCCATCACAATTGCCATTAATTCCCTCTCATATACTGACTTAGTTTGCGCCCTATCAGATAAAGTTTGGCTGAGAAAAGCCACAGGTTGCCTTCCTGCATTAGAACTGCTCCTAGCCCTTTGTAGGATGCATCAGTTTCTATAGTAAACATTTTGGAAAAATCAGGGACTGTCAGAATAGGCAATTCAGCCACCAATTGCTTTAAGTTTTCCAAGGCAGCTTGTGCTTCCTCATTCCACTGAAACTTATCTTTCTTCAACAATTGAGTCAAAGGTCGGGCTATCTTACCATAGTCCTTAACAAACCTTCTATAGTAACCCGTCAACCCCAAAAATCCCCTCAGAGCCTTAACAACCTTGGGTATAGGCCAGTCCAACATAGCATCAATTTTCCGGGGGTCTGCTGCCACGCCTTCTGCAAAAATGATATGACCCAAATATTCCAATTGAGTTTGGCTAAAAGTACATTTTTTTCTTATTAGTAAACAACTGGTTCTCCTTCAACAATGCCAAAACAGCCCGTAAATGCTCCTTATGGTCATCCTCACCTTTGCTGTAAACCAGAATATTGTCAAAGAAAACAAGTACAAATTTCCTCAAATATGGCTTTAGCACCTCGTTCATAAGAGATTGGAAGGTGAAGGTGCATTGGTGAGTCCAAATGGCATGACAACAAACTCATAATGCCCTTCATGAGTCCGGAAAGCCATTTTATGAATGTCCTCCTCACACATCTTGATCTGATGGTAACCGGATCGTAAATTCAACTTTAAAAAACCACCGCTCCTCCCAATTCATCAAGCAGTTCATCTATAATAGGAATAAGAAACTTATCTAGTATAGTAATCTTGTTAAAAGCCCAATAATCTACACAAAAACGCCATCCACAATCTTTTTTCTTCACCAAGATTATAGGACTAGAATAAGGACAAACACTAGTTCTGATTATACCAGAGTTAAGCATATCATCTACTAACCTTTCAATTTAATTTTTCTGGTAATGTGGGTACCTATACGGTCTGATGTTGGGAATATTAGACCCTTCCTTCAGCTGAATCGCATGATCTTGCCTCCTAGGGGGTGATAATCCTTTCGGCTCTTGAAAGACTAATTCATACTCCTCCAAAATCGATTCTATCCAAGCAAGATAAATTGTTGACTCTCTACCTTTCCTTTGCAAGTGACTGTACTTCACTAGGAATCCTTGATCTTGATCACTTAGAGTCTTTAGGATAGATTTTAAAGAGGCTACAACCCTAGTTAAAGTCGAGTCTCCCTTCAATGTGTGGTATCCGTTCGCAACTGGAATTTTAAGAGTTAATTCACGAAAATTTGCTCTTACTTCTCCCAAACTAGCCAACCATTCCATTCCCAACACCACATCCACTCCTCCAGGATCAAAGACATAGAAATCTTGTTGAATTTTTAGACCCTGCATCTCCAATGTCATTTCGAAACATATCCCTTTACAATCTAGCTTTCTCCCATCACCCACCTCCACAGTATAGATGGAGGTTGCATTCATATCTAATTCCTGTTGTTTCACAAACGTGGCTGAAATAAAATTATGAGAGGCTCCACAATCAATAAGTACCATGACTTGTTCCTTCCCAATCTTATCCCACAACTTAATTGTTTTCTTTGATGAAAGTCCAGCAATAATACACAAAGATAACTGGAGGTCTTTTGGCTCCCCCTCTTCCTCAATTGCATTAGTATCCCCCGCTATACCCACTTCGTCATCCTCTTCGGTCAACACTAAAACTTGTAACTATTTGTTGGCACACACATGGCCTGAACCAAACTTTTCATCACACCGGGAACACAATCCCTTCCTAGACCTTTCTTGTAACTCCGCATCTGTTAACTTTCTAAAGTTTCTTCCTCTGAAGGTATTGGAAACCTTCACTACACTTCGGACACATTGGATTGTTGCTTCGCTCCCGGTTCCCACGTCACTGTGCGGTTGCTGCTATACATCCTCATTGGATTGTTGCTTCGCTCATCGCACTTGTTGGATTTCCCCCTTTGATGGACAACTAGTTTTTCTCATCCACTCACTGTTCACAATCCATTAAATCAGACAAACTTTCTGTTGGATGGAGCTTTAACTCTGCCCTAATTATTTCCTTTAGTCCATTCAAAAAAATCCCTCTCAAGTACGCTGGTTCTGCACCCTTTAACGGACCAGCATAGAGATCAAACTTCTCTCAGTATTCTTCCACTGAGCCTGTTTGTTTGAGACTCAGCAACAATTCAAAAGGACTTTCAACCATGGTGGGTTGGAAACGCCTAATAACCGCTGTCCGAAAATCCTCCCAATTTGGATGGTGCGTAGAAAACTCCCACCATTGATACCAAGTCAACGCTTTCCCTTCCATTGCTACCATAACCGCCTATAACTTTTGCACTCCAAACATCCCCTTCAAATCAAAATACCTCTCTACTCTGGTTGTCCAGCCATACACATCCTCTCCATCAAAAACAGGTATCTCTAACTTCCTTCATCTATCCACTTTTTGTCGTCCTCCATTGTGACTTTCGTGTGTTTCACCTTGAGGACAAGGTGACTCTTTTGGGGGGGAGTATTGTTAGGCCTCTTATAAGTAAATATTATAAGAGGAGAGCCAAGACTTAATATTTATTAATAGGACTGAATTGTTTCAGTTGTTGTTTATGGTAGTTATTTCAAGCAGTTGTTATTTTAATTAGGTGTGTGTGTTTTTAGGACCATACGTATCTGCCTTAAGCAGTTATTGCAAAAAAAATTCTGTGTGTGTTTTTGGGACCATACGTAACTGCCTTAAGCAGTTATTGCAGAATAAATTCTGGAGTAACAGCAGGGGGTTAGGCAGTTTTTGAGTGGGTTTTCAGGAAGGGAGAGACCAGGCTCTCGAACATCTTGAGGAAAACCTATGTATTAACTAGTCTACTCAGTTTTCTGTGTAATTTGTAATTTCTGTTCTGTTTCATTGATAGATACCAACTGGTAAGGGAATAAGGACTGAATTTTATTCAAAGAAACATAATAGAAATTACAAATTACACTGGAAACTAAGTAGACTAGTTAATACATAGGTTTCCCCCAAGATGTTCGAGAGCCTGATCTCTCCCTTCCTAAAAAACCACTCAAAAATTGCCTAACCCTCCCTACTGTTACTCTAGAATTTATCTTGCAATAACTGCTTAAGGCAGTTACGTATGGTCCTAAAAATACACACATAATTTATTCTACAATAACTGCTTAAGACAATTATGTATGGTCCTAAAAACATGCACACCTAATTAAAATAACAACTGCTTGAAATAACTATCATAAACAACAACTGAAACAATTCAGTTCTATTAATAAATATTAAGTCTTGGCTCTCCTCTTATAATATTTACTTATAAGAGGCCTAACATAATATAACTAATAGATCCTAATTAGTATTTGCTACTATGTAGCCTGATATAATGAAGTGCTTAATAACACAAGTTTCTAACGATTGAAACAAATCAGAATCATTAGTTTAAGAATGGCAGAATAACTAAAGATTTTGTGCCAATTTTGAACTATAGTATAAGCAATTAAGCATGTAAAAAAAACAATTTAAGGGGATTGATTTCTTTACTTTGTGATTGGTTTTGTACCAATCTCCAATAAGTAAGGTGAATTCTCCATCTGGGGCAGGATATGCGATGGATATCACAGATCTTTGGGCAACATTGAATCCCCCAAAACCACCAGCAGCTTTATGAATTTTGGTTGATGGGAAATAAGTGTAAGTTCCAATTTGATCTTTTACTTGGAACTTGTATGTCCAGTTGCTTTTGGGAGGGATTGGACAGTTGGTTCCTAAAACTCTATCCTGCCATGATGTCCTTCTTTGTTTTATTCCATTCCTGTCTTACATTACGCCAAAGGAATAAAGGGCTAATATTACACTCCAGTATTAACATCTTCAGAACCAACCAGCAATGAGTGGAACTTAAAATAAATTGAGAAAAAAAATTACTTTAAATTATTTATACATTAAACTCCTTTTTTCCCGATGTATGTGATATGATCTTTTTATTTTACAAAAATTAATAATCAATATATTTTTTTTCTTTACCCGTGGATCCATGAGTATCTTAGTCTACAGAGTAAATTGAAAAGAACAACTAACCATGTGATGAGGAATTTTTCATCTAGCTTGTTAATGACATTCACAAGGATATTGTCATTGCTGATGGCTTCAATTGTAGGGCCCGTGAATTGACCATTGATAAGAATGCCCTGGTAAGAAAGAAAATAAAATATCATATTCATACCCATTCCAATTGTGAAAAAGTGGCATTTTAAAAGGGTGGTAAAAAAAAGACCAACCGGTTGAGGAACATCTAGAGGATAAATTGTTCCGTTAGTAATTTCCCATGTTAAGTACTGATATCGATCTTCTGCAATAACCGAGAGAGCACTCCAGCAAGCCAAAATTCCAATAAAAACTGAAGGAAGAAAGGTCTGCTTCATCTTGTACCTAACTAGCTGGCAAATTTGGAATGTCATTTTACATTATGTGTTGGGCTGTGACCTAAATCCATATGGAAGAGTATTCTGTTATTTTTTTTTTTGTTTTATCCTCTGCCTATATAAGGCAAGGATGCCCTGTATTTTCAAGATATAGGATAAGCTTCCACTTGTATACTGCAATCATAATAAAAAGCTTTCTGTTTTTCCCTCTCGTGGATGTAGCCTTGATCAAGGTGAACCACGTAATTTTGTGTGTGTTCTTTCTCTCCTTTCTTCTCTTTCCATTTTGTTGCAATTCGGTGTGTATGACATTTTCTGGTCTGTTGCATTTTCTGTTGCTTTCTTGTTTGTTCTTCATCACTTCCATAACAAACTGGTATCAGAGCTCTAGTTGCGATCAAGGGAATTCAAGATTCTCGTCTGAATACGAAGATCAAGCTGTGGGAGTCTTGTTTCTGGTTGCTTCTTGGTGATCAAGAACACTCAAGAAATTATGTCAAACACAATCAGGATTGAGAAATTCAATGGAAAGAACAACTTCAATCTGTGGCGCATCAAGATGCGTGCTTTGTTGAAGGAACAACGTGTTTGGGCTGCTGTTGCTTCTGCATCTGTGAAGAAAGAAATGGCTTCTGAATCAAAAGAAAAGGCCTCTATTTCAAAGACTGAAGAACTTGCAGAACAAGAAGAAAAGGCTCACTCACTAATCTTGCTTTCCTTGTCTGATGAAGTTTTATATGAAGTTGCAAATGAAGAAACTGCAAGTGGCATATGGCTCAAGTTGGAAAAGCTGTATATGACTAAGTCAATATGCAATAAGCTCTTCTTGAAGAGGCGTCTTTTTGGTTTACACATGAAAGAAGGTACATCTCTTAAAGATCATCTTGATGAATTAAATTCTATTTTGATGGAATTAAGAGATATAGATGTTAAGATAGAGGATGAAGATGTTGCCATGATTCTGTTAGCCTCTCTACCACCATCATATGAAAGCTTTGTCAATTCTCTTAGTGTTGGTAAGGAATGTGTCACCACGGAGGAGGTGAAATCCAGCTTATACTCAAGGGAACTTCGATCTAAAGCACCTGGAAATTCTGAAGAATCAAATGGATCTGGTCTTGTTGTCTCTAACTCTAACAAGAATATCAAGAAAAAGGTGTTTAAAGGAAAGAAGAAGACTCATGTCAATCCAAAGGATATCTGTAATTACTGCAAGGACCCAGGTCATTGGAAGAACGATTGTCCTAAGAAAAAGGGCAAACCATTTGCTGCTGTTGCCAAGGAAGGTTCCACATCTGAAAATGAGTGTGTTCTCTCAGTTGCCGATCATCACCAACATTCTAAAAATCAGTGGATAATAGACTCTGATTGTTCCTTTCATATGTGTCCTAACAAAACCTGGTTTGACACCTATGAAGAGAAATCGGGTGGAAATGTCTTCATGGGAAATGATGTCTCATGCAAGACAATTGGAATTGGTACAGTAAAAATCAAGATGCATGATGGAATTATCCGAACGCTCACTGAAGTTAGGCATGTTCCAGAGCTTAAGAAGAACCTAATCTCTATAGGTATTATGGATGGAAAGGGGTTCAAATGCAGCACTGAAAATGGGGTCATGAAAATTCAGAAAGGCTCTATAATGGTGATGAAGGGTATAAAGAGGGGTAATCTTTATATACTTCAAGGTACAACATGTTTTGAGGATGGTCTTGTAGCTGCTGCATCAAGATCCAATAAGAGCATACCTGACTTAACTCAATTGTGGCACATGAGGCTAGGTCATATGAGTGAAAAAGGTATGATGATACTTCAAAAACAGCAACTGTTGGGAAATCAGAAACTGGATGAACTATAATTCTGTGAGCACTATGTTTTCGGCAAGCAACATAGGATTAAATTTCCTAAAGCAATTCACACCACCAAAGGAACTCTTGATTACATTCATGCTGACTGTTGGGGGCCTGCAAGAGTACCCTCTCTAGGTGGTGGAAGGTATTTTTTGTCCATAACTGATGACTACTCAAGAATGACATGGATCTTCATCATGAGTCAGAAGAGTCAAGCTTTGAAATGCTTCAAAGAATGGAAAGCACTGATTGAAAAACAAACTGAAAGGAAAGTTAAAAGACTCAGAACTGATAATGGCTTGGAGTTTTGCTCAATAGAATTTAACAAATTCTGCAAAGATGAAGGGATTGCTAGACAGCTCACTGTTAGGAACACTCCTCAGCAAAATGGAGTTGCTAAAAGAATGATGCAATCCTACCCCGCAATGGCATTGGATAGAAGACTCCAAGAACATTGGGCCAAAGATGCAAGAGAAGGCCTTAGGGTTCTCATGAGCCTTCGGGTAGATTTCGGGCCCATGGGCTAAGTACGAGCCCACTTATCTTTGTAAATATTAGATTAAGGTTTCATTATTTTTGGGACTTGTATTTAGGGCTCCATAATGTAGGTAGGGTACCTTAGAAATATAGGATTTTTCAGCCCTTGTATTTTAGGGCACCTAGACTAGTTTTTGTATTAGGGGTAGTTTTGTAATTTCACATTCACTAAGTGAATATTTGATGTGTGTGGTTGGAAATAAATTTAATTGAATTGCTAGAAGCCCAATCCAATTAAATTTTAGAGGGGGAGGTGAGCATTTGCTTACTACACCCCATTGCCACATCATATAGTCACACTTTGTGCATGTCCTTCATGCTTTACATGCCTCATGACACCTAAGCACACTTAGTGGAGAATCTTGGAATTGATCTTGGATTAGTGGGCTGAACCATAACTAAAATTCACTAATCATAATTAGTGAAATTTTGGCTCCAAAGTTTGGCTCCACAAATTCAATTTCAAATTCAAGTGAAATTTGAATTGAAATTCAAATTTCCCTCCAATTTTTGTGACACTTAGGCTATAAATAGAGGTCATGTGTGTGCATTTTTTTTCAACTTTGATCATTTGAATATTAAACTTCAGATTTCAAAGCTCATTTAGAGCATAAAATTTCGTGCTCTTCTCTTCCTCTCCCTTCATTCACCTCCTTCTTCCTCCAAGCTCTTATCCATGGCCTCCTATGGTGGTGAGCTTATTCTAGACTCATCTTCTCCTTGAAGTGGTGTCTCCTCTCTCTTCCTTTCTCCATTCCGCTACCATTCATCTTCCAAGAAGCAAAGGAATCCATTGATGAAGAAGATCCTATGCCTACAAGCTCCAATGGAATGGACTGTGAGGTTTTGGTTGATGATCCTTCCTTGATTTCTGTCATTCGTACTAGCTTATTTCAGTTGTGACTCTAATGTGTGTGTTCCTATCTTTGAAAAGCTGCATATTTGTGAAAACCAATTGAATGAAGCATTTCATGATATTCAGTTCATATGGTTGAATTTCTCTGTGAAGCAAACACCATTTTTGAGTGACCACTGTAGTTTGTCACTTGAGGACAACTGAACTGTTCTTTCTTTGCTTGAGGACAAGTAAAATTGTAAATTTGGGGGAGTTTGTTAGTCGTCTTATATGACTAACTTTTGTATAGAAAACATTTTCCAAAACTTGTATAGTTCCCCCAATTTATGGTTATTTTATAGTAATTTGTAAATAAATCTTGTTTTATTGTTAAAGCTATCTCTAGAATATTTCCATTGGATTTAATGATGAAATCTGTGCAATTTTAGGTTAAAAAGAGGCTAAGTCATGAAGTGCTAAAAGTGACAGTTGAGCTCAGCTCATCAATTGGGCTAAGCGAGCATCCATCGCTAAGCGTAACTTCAGCGTGCTTAGCGCGACAGAAAAATCTGGCAAAGCATCAATATCAAGGTTGCGCGCTAAGCGCGAGATCAGTGCGTTAAGCGCAGGGGTTGTCTTCAGCCAGGCTTGGCGCATGACTGGCGCTAAGCTCAAATCCACTTACTCGCGCTAAGCACGAGGGTGGCACTAAGCGCAATGTCGCGGATTCAGAGCCTATTTAAAGCCTGTCTTGTGCAGAATTAGGGTACAGAGAGAGGGAGAGAAGACAACTTTTGTAGAGAATTCTAGAGCATACCTCAGTGCCTATTTCGGGAAAAGAGCTCTAGGGGCAGCAAGAGGAGCAACTTTTGCAGAGAGACCTAGGTTTTGTAATTAGAGAGAGATTAGTGAGTTGCAAAGTGATTGTGAGATGCTGAGAAGAGGAGGAGGGATCCCCCTTCTTGTGTAAGGAGCAGTTATTCTTTACTCTTAATCTCATTATTGTTAGGGTTTTTCTGTAATGGCTGGCTAAACACCCTTGTTGGGGATTTCTAAAGAATAACTGATGTAATTCCTTTAATATCTAATTGGTTGTGTTTATTGTGTTCAATGGTTCTTTCAATGCTTAAATTTTGTATGCTCTTGGTCTGATCACCCATTTGTGTGCATAGTTAGGTGACTTCAGCATTGGAAAATGTATTGTTGCCTTAGAACTTGATTGAAGCAGGATTGAAACTTAGTCTTAAATGAGGGATCTGCGGATTAAGTTTTGGTTTCAAATATGTTGTTACAATAATGTTGTTTGATCTAAGCCTAGTATTAAATGAGGGATTTGCGGGCGAAGCTTAGGTTAAATTAGTCTAAACTTTCGTAAGTTATTTAAGCTGAGCCTAGTCTTAAATGAGGGATCTACGGACGAAGCTTAGTTTAAGTTAGTCTAAACCTACGAGGGTTGTCTAAATTAAGCCTAGTCCAACAAGAGGGATCTAAGGATGAAGCTTGGATTGATTCAGCCTAACTGGGGATCGAGGTTTAGTAATTTAGGCTATAGCATAGAACACAAAAGCATGATTGATTAGAAAAACATCTTTATATACATCAACTTGTTTGTTAGAAAGATCCAACACTTTTACCTACTGTTGTCAATCTTATTTACTTGCATTTTTTTTTACTGTTTTTAGCCTAGACTTAGTTTAATTTTGTTATAAACCATCAATTATCAATGTTTCTTTCAACAATGCCTTATTTTTGAATTTAACCTTGTCTAATACTAGTTCCCTGAGTTCGATACTCGGATTTATCTGTTTTAATTTTAAATACTTGACGATCCGGTGCGCTTTCCGGCGAATCAAATTTTCCTTGAACATATTTATATAAAAAAAATTGGACCAAAAAGTAACTACAGGAGAAATCCAACAGAAAGTTAAGTAATGAACATTACGAATTGTGAAGAAGGAACATTCAATCATTTGGGTATCTTTACTAATTGAGACTAATTCATAGACCATAATAGTCAAACATGGAGCTAGATCTCTCAAAAATTGAACCTCTATTATAATTACTGCATCATAAATGAAATTAAATTGATCACATCCAACAAAAAGTACTATGAAATGATAACTATAAAATACAAACATAAAGAATTGCTGATACATTACAGATAAAGGTGCAAGAAAAAGTAACTACAGAAAAATTATAACAAAAATAGAGTCTAACATCATTTAACTTTAACTGCTAATCTGTTTACTTTTCACGAAAGTGCATAAACAAAATAGAAATATAGACCATCAATAAAAGTAAAATATAAAAAGGTACATGCATTAGTCAGTTACCTTAACAACATCAATAGACTCTGCTGCATTTTAAATTAGTTCTTCCAAGGCTTTTAGTGTTAACATGATCAATGTCCATTAAAACCAATCAACTTGAAATCATGAGATAATTGATTTCACTGTTCAAAACTGCAGTAATTATTGTTAAATACTAATGTTAATAGCCAATAACTACTTCCAGTCTGCCATTTGTATGTGAGTAATATATTCAAATTGAATTTTTATAACGAACGCAAGAGCACCTACAATATAAGGTGTTAAGTGTTAACTATTGAGAAAAGATTCTTTTGGATTGGTAAGAGAACATTTTCAATAACAAATTAAAACTTCATGCATGATATATATGGACACTATAAACATGCCAGTACTTATCCAACATGACGATAGAAGAAATTACAACAGATAGAGAATTCATAGTTATAACATAGGAGTTATGCTACTGTCCTTAACCATATCAATTACAACCAACAAGAAATTGAAATTTAATTTTGGAATTCGAGTTACATACAGATTATAAGAAAATTAAACACAAAGCTACCAAAATTATTATTTTTCAATATCACATGACCTATACTAAAGCACATAATATACTTCGAAATGAAATTCAAGTCAATGCTTTCATATTAGAATTAACCCAGAAAAAAATAAAGCAACAGCTTGTTCATAGAAAATACATCATTTATCATGATCAAATACAGTAAATTTTCTGGGACCAGGAGTTCAATTTCCACTTCATATTAGATCACAACATATATAACAAGAAAAAAAAAGCTAAAATATTGTCAAACCCGGATAAAGTAGTTCCTAGGGATGAATGAAATTGCAGCAACCTTGACCAATTATTTTTCTGTTGTAGCAATTTGGCAAATATAGCTTAAAATATACAGACACAGTTGACTAACTATGCAGGACTAGTGCCTGGCCCATATACAGGTCAAGTGATTGAAGATACAAGTTACTTACTCATCAGTGAAAGGAACAAAAGTATATATAAAAGATACTAACCTTCTCCAACTGAATAAAGGTCTTCTCCCAAGTTCCATTACCTTCTTCATTAATAGCATTATTTACTGGATATGTTACAATGAATTGCACTTGTATCATTTAAGAACAAAAACCTAACAGGTACATGCAATCTTGTTCATAAAGATAATCAAATTATACAGAACATTTTAAACTAAAGAGTAGCAACTGTCATATTTACCTTCTCAGGTCGTGTCTCAACCTTGAATCGGATTAGACCTAGATAGAGGAGAAGAACTATAGCCAGAGATGAAGCCAACACCATAATTGGATGTCTAACTACGTATGATCCATATTTCCAAAGCATAATTGCAAACATGAGGTCAGATGCATTGATTCTCGAATAGTCCATCTAACTGAGAGAAGATAAGGATATTGACTAAAACTTGATATTAGTAGCAACAACAAGAAGGAAAAAAACAGAGTGGTAGACATACACATACCTTAGAGAAGCAGCTCCAAACTAATGTCAGACTAGCTATTCCTATATCATTAATTGTAATACGAAACCAGACCCAGACAAAGTGTGATAAACAAATATATTTATATTTATGCTCAAATAATTGTCAATAAGTGAAGAAACTTGTTTATAATGTTTACAACAAACATTAATACGATATATAAATTTATGCTATATCATCTAAACCTTTCTACATCGCATGATTTTAACTTCTAAAAAGTGTGTTGCCCATTTCTTGCGAATATTTTTTATGGACTATGTTCCACATAAAGTAAATATATCATGCTCTATTCATTTTTCAAACCACTCATGACTATGTTCCACATCCAATGCATCACATAATAGTCGCACTCATAACCTTTGTAGATGATGTAAAAATTCTTAAAGGATTTCCTAGACTATCAATGATAGGAAACAACAGGATCTTGAAACCTATAGTTCTCACAAACAATCAATAAACAACAATAGATAATGATGTGTACCTTTCTCCATAAGAAGACTTGTACCTTTCTCCATAGGAACTTCTCTCCGGTGCACTTTGATTTTCTTGAAAGAGGAGAGAAATAAGATTTCACTTCCTTAGGTCTTTCTTTTCTCACTCTCTCCGTTCGTGATGACTATGGGTAAGAGAGAACACTTTCTTGTTAGGAAGGGGACCTTACCCCCTTTTATAATCACTACTCCCATCAAGTAGTAGTTAGCTCTATAAACTTCTCCTATTAAGCCCAATTACAATTTAACCTTTAATCGTTAATTATTTACTTATTAGTCGTTACATAAGTCACATGTCTCTCACATGAGACATTAATTCTTACCGATGACTCTAAAATCAATATGAAATATATTTAAATCACATTATTACAAAGTTACAAAATATGAGCAGTCAAATACATCCATTTATTAAACGACTAACCTTTACTTCAATCCAGTGAGGTTTAACTTGATTAGATTTACCATCAAAACTAGCCTTCAATTTCTTCATTGCACTGGGTTTAAAAAACATCAATCTATATTGGAGGATAAAAACATTTACATATCCATGCTAAGGATAAAGTTTGAGTTATAATTACGGCTTTTATATCCTGGAATTCTTATTCAGTTATTTGTGAGAGGCATTTTGATTTTTTTTTTTTTTTGCATTTTTGTTAGATGAGACCGCAGGAACATCAGAGGATGAATTAAGTTGGGAGAAGGTGGAAGCAGTTGAAGGTCACCAATCTTTTGGCCCACGTCCAGGTGATCAAGAGCTTAAAGAAATGCTTCTTCATAAGTATGGTGATTACCTTAGCAGCTTGAGAAAGGAATTTCTAAAGAAAAGGAAAAAGGGTAAGCTACCAAAGGATGCAAGGATGATACTCATGGACTGGTGGAACACACACTATAGGTGTCTTTATCCTACGGTAATTGAAATTAATATCATGAAGTATATATATATATATAGCAAAAAGCATCTATTCATATGAATGTAATCATGGAGGGAAAATTAGCCAGTGAGCTAGAAATTGCTGTGAGGAGACCTTCGAAGAACTCGGATCAAGGAATGAGCGAGTTCGTAAATGAAGTAAAACTGATTGCTGGATTAAGGTTCCTTCATATTTTGCAAAACCAAACTTTTTTTGACAATGTTATGTTGCATTGCAAATTAAGATGCATTATGTTGCCAGTTTCTTTCTTTTTTATGGAAGTGGGATTTATCTAGAGACTGCAAAATCTACCAAGGCTTAATCTTTGGGAATTTGTCAATGAAAGAACAATTATTATATAGACTTTAATTTTATTACCATTGATAATTCAGCTAGAACATTTGCTTAACTGTAGAGAAGATGAATATTATTATCAATCATTCCTTTTTTATATTCATTTTTTCGTTGCCCATATGTGTGACATTAGGTATCACATTACCATGAAAGGATTGTTGTTACCTAGGCCTATCACTTGTGTCAGATTAAAGTCTAATTAATACACAAAACCTGCTGATAAAATTTGATGCACCTGGATAAAGTATACAATTTTACTTACACAAACCATGTTGCATTTAAAGTTAAGCATACAAACGCGATTACTGTGTAGTGTTACAAAGCATAAGTGTTTTGTATAGTTCGATCACTATTTTTGCTTCCTTGTGCACAGTTATCAGAAATTCTATGCGTATGGACAATCAAAGCTTGCTACATTTTACATGCCAATGAACTAGCAAGACGTCTTAAGGTATGCTAACATTTTATTATTTTGTATCCTATCTCCTTAGTCCTGAGTTAGATGTTACTCTGGTGAAAGAGTAAATTAATAGTTTTTTTTTTTACTATTATGTGGCATGTAGTTGGTTATTGATAGCTACAATTGATCAAAAACCAATTATGGATATTTTACAATAAATTAATCCTTGAGCCCTTCGGATAGATACGATTAGTTTTTTATTGATCGTATCCTTATCTTTTCTGTTTTATTTTTCCTACCTTGTCTCTTGAATCTGAAGTGTAATCAGATTGGTTATAAAATCTCTAACCAACTCTGCCTATAAATCTCAATCTTTGAAAATTTGAATGAATATGAAACAAAATTATCTTTCTTCCCCTAAACTACAGAATAAAACAATTTTTTGTCTCGGTACCTGCATTGCTATTTTGCAGGCACTTCTAGTTAAACAAAAAAGAAACATTTGAAAATGATGACTTGAATCGAACTTATAAAATACTTTAATTTTTCTCTCATTTCACTTTATTTTTAATTTTTTGTTTTTTCATTTTATTTCTTTCTTTCAAATACGATCTGTGTATTGTTTTTAAATGATGTATTTGTGGTTTATAATTTTGTAGTTTATATATAAAACTACCTAGACTGTGTGGATTGTGTGCTTCAGCCACGGTTCAGACACAAAATTGCAGTACAAATAAAAGTAAACTTCAATGCATAGCTCTGCCTCTGACATATCCATCGGCAAGCCGGCTATGGGAGACATGAAACTGAACGAAAGTATGCATATGTTCAAAATTTTATATTACATTATATAATTAATAAGATTATCTAATAATTTATGTATGTATTTTTTATCATATTATTCAATTTATCACATTTTTTTCTTTTTTTACACCTCTCGTGCATTTATAATATATATCTGTGTGAACTGGCTTCATATGTAAGTTTCACTACACAAAAAACTATATGAATTTCATATATTAACATGACATTAATGTTACTCATTAGACTGCAATAAAATAATGCTACTCATTAGACTTCTACTTGTTAGTATTATTTTTGTCGAATGAAAATTGAAGTACTAATATGAATATTATAATCAACCTTTACCAAATAGTGTGGTGTACTGAAAATACCAGTGCATGGAATCTCAATGTTTATGCTACTAAATTAAGTGAGACAAGCTTAACATTAACTTTTTTTTTTGTTAGCATATGAAAAATCTTTTCTACGAAAGAACAAGGAAGCAGCATAGCCTATAGCTAGTGACTTCCGTGACATACAATGTAATTAAAAGTCTTCATAATTATTATTATAATTTTTAAAACATTTTTTAATTAAAAAATCCTTTTCCTGGAAGAAATTTCAACAAACAAGTCTTAGGTTTTACTCATATCATAAAAGTAGAATCAATGATCTTTGTGGTTTAAACTAAAGTGTAGAATATCTAACAAAAAGATAAAGAAGTTCTAGAAGATTCAATCCCTATTTTTTTAATTCATAAATATTATTTACAAATTTCTGATCCTTGCTTTTCGTTCTTTTATAGGCACTGGTAATTCAATTCTCATAAAAGAAAAAAAAACGTATATAGAAGAGTAAAAAATGTGTAAGTGGGGGTAAAAGAGTTGATGCTTGGTATCCCAATATACAAATTACTATGATCAAGGACTCACTAAGATTTTTTTCTATAACATAAAAATTATTCCATTTCAAATAGTGATTTCATCAATTTAAATATACAAATTCTAACATAAAGTTTTGAAATAGATGATTTGATTTTAAATTTAATTTAATTATATAAATTGACCATTTAATCCTTAAAACCTACCTAGCTAATACAATGTAATTAAACCAAATTTGTTTTTTTATTGAATTTCAAACAAATTTAAATGACTTAGTTGTAGTATAACTTATATAAACCAATTCTTTGGTCCTCCTTTGGGATTATCACAAGCAATGACATTAACCAGATTTAATTAACACGGCTAACAACAACGTGAAAAACTTCTTGCACCCTGGATACAAAGGCTTCTTTGAATCACTTTCCAATGTATCATACACAGGGGGCATGTGCTTGCTGAAAAAACTTTTGTCCAAAATCATGAATCATATCCTCTAATCAATCTCTCATTTCTACATTAACCGGTTCAGTTTATGACCCCCTCTGCAAGTCTGTCAATTCATCATGTCATATCCATGTCGTATAGTTATTCTTAATCCGATCACACAGAAGATGTTTTCATATGTCGTCTAGTACTTGTCTTCTCCCATTTAAATAGTTTATACAAGGACAAAAATATTTTTCATCCTCATTTGGTCGACTTCTTTCGGAGGCTGTAAGAGATAGGGGGAGCAACATGAAGACTAAGTCTTGGAGCTTGATCAAGTTTTGTCTTTTACATGCCAAATTCTCTTGAGTGACATTTGTATTGATTGTTTCATTTTGGTCTCTATATTTTCATAGTACATCATGCATCATCATGCAGGAGTAAGAAGATTGTTTCTAAAGTTAGAAACTTTTTCAGTGCATTAAACTCTTTGTTTTAATTGATTAAAGGCTAATCGTAATCGATTACACAAGTGTTTATAGCTTGTAGAGAGATTTTCATATCGATTTAATCAATTACTTAGTTCAGTTGAGACAATGATTGGTTTTTCATGAGTCTCTACTTTAATCGATTACAAGATAATTGTAATCGATTACTTTGTTCTTAAAAGTATCCCCATAAGTGATCAAGAACACTTTAATCGATTACTTCAAGAATATAATTAATTACATTGTTCTTGAAAGGTTTCCATAGTTTCGGAAGAACACTTTAATCAATTAAAATGATAATATAATCAATTACTTCTTCGAAATAATCGATTACATTGACTATTTAATCGATTACAGATGGTTATAACTGTTTTCTCTGTAAATAACCAGCTTGTGTTCTCACTTTAAAAAAAAGTGTGAGCTGAAACTAGTCAAATAAAGAGAGAAGATTAATTGCTTAGAAAAAGTGTGACTCACAACTTCTAAAATTCGTTTTTGAAGATCTCATGGTGAAAAGTGAGTTGAGAATTTCTCTTAAGTTCAAGAAGACACTCATTCACTCAAGCAATGTATAAAAATCTAATTCGAGTTGGATTAGATAACTGGATTAGCTTTTCTAGAGTTAGAGAGTGAACCAGTATAAAAATCGGTGTACATCTTCTCTTTATCTTATCTTTATTCCTGATTCTAGTCTTGATCAATTTACTGAAGGTTAACAAAATATCTTTTTGAGAAAGAACTTTAGCAAAAGATTTTGTGTTAAGGGTGATTGATTAAATATCCTTGGAAAATAAATTTTTTTAACTCTGCTTTTTTAAGTTTGATTTGATTAAGAAATCAGTTCACCCCCCCCCCCTCTTGGTTTGTGAGTTCCATCATCATATTTTTTTAGAGGAAAATTGCAAGAATAGTTCAACGCCTTCCTCATACCGAGAGCTCATGTGACTTGCATTCACCCAACTTCCATCCATCTAATTAATGATCCTATGATACTCACAAAGTTATTCCATGCATGAAAATCTCACTTTTTTCATCAAAGGTGTGACCCTATTCCATTCAAGAACACATCTTTTTATAGTAGATTCATATGTAAAGGTTAATTCTCTTTCCTTAAATTTGACAAAATTTCGACAGCATTTCACATTGATCTCCAGATACACAACATGAAAGTAGTGAGATTAATTCCTCCATAATAAAGCATGCACTCAGAGAACAAAGTGAAATGCATTGTACCAAAATTTCATCAAATTTAAGAAAAGAGACTTAACCTATACGTATGAATCTACTATAAAAATGACTATTCCCAAACTGTTCAAATGGACAATTCAAGATTCAATACAACAATTAATCCAAACTGTCTGAAAGAATCATTGTATTGAATCTCAAACGGGAAACTAAGGTTCACTCATAATGAACATAACTTGTATATAAAGCAACAGTCATTAATTACATAATAAAAGTTATAAAAGCATTCATTTAATAAAAGCCTGAAAAGAGTATGAAAGATATTTGTACCTATGATGATGGTCACTAACAATCTCAAACAATGAATGTCGTGATCACGATGCAAACAACAAAATAAAAACTGCCAACAGATTATGTTGAACATTAAACATGTTATATTCAAACCTTCAAGAAACTCGTGGCGACATGATATAATCTTACTCTCTTTGATCTCGCATAAATTTTTACATTCATTTTTTAAAAAATTCTTATGGAAGCAACAATACTACCTTTTTAATGGGTTTGAACTAAAATTTATTAAAAATATACAAAAAAAATTCTTCTGGGAATATTACCCTCATAAGCTACTACATGAAACTAAGATGTACTCATCATGGGTCACATGTATAACTTTTTCATGAATAAAAAAGTCACATGAAGAATGGAGAAAAAAAATTAGAATAGTAGTGATAAAATGGGATATTTGTTGATGTGTCTCAAAGTTTAAGTTGTAATTCCTTATTTATCGTTGATAAGTTCATTCCATTAACAAATATTTTTTTAACATAGTCAAATCTTATAAATAAAATAATAATTAACTCTATAATATATATGTATATTTATTTAAAAAAATTATACAATGATATAGTCAAATCTTTAAATATCATTATTTATTTATGACCTAGCCTGTAACAAATTTATATCATGTTAAACCTATTTACTAAATGTGTTGAATCAAAGCCTTTTATAAATTTTAAGATCACTTACATTAATGAGATAAATTACCAAAAAAAACCATGAAATTAGATACACTTAAGATTAGGCTTTGTGGTATCCAATTATTTATTTGCTTATAAATGTAGGTCAATCTTAAGTTCTCCCTCAATTGCCCATATTAAATATGCTTTGCTAATCGATTCCAACAAGTATTTTTTTTTTTTAAGAAAACAATATATGTCCTTTCACTTGGAAAAAAATGGAAAGTAAAAAAAAAGGTATTAGACAGTAAATTGAATTTAAATTTATTTTGCCCATGCATAAATTGTCTGATGACAAATTCATTGGAGGTTAAACCCCTAACACAAAATAAATATTTTTACACAACCAAAATGGACGAAAATGCAACCAATTTTACTTGGCCTTAAATAACGACATAATTGTGGGGCATCAACAAGCACCCCAGTAAAACAACTTAGACCATTCTTTTATAATGTGATATTTGTTTATTATATGATCACATCCTTTCAACCCACAGCACAAAAGTCTTGTCTTCTAGGTGTATCAAATTGCTTATTTCAAATGTCATATCATATCATATCTCTTCACTAACCTGTAGTGACTACAACACAATGTCTCTTAACTCTTTTACGAGGGTGATCAATAGAGATGATCACTTGGGTATTTAGAAAACAATGGGTTTATTATTGTGGTAGTGATGATAAAGTATCAATTGTCTAGCTTTTGAACTCACTTAAGAACTATAAATTTATGCATAAAATTTGTGATCAACCTAGTGGACAACTACATAAGCAAAATTGTATTTATTTTGAACATTGGCAAAACATGGCAGGGTAGAATCATTGATCCTTCTAGCACTCAAAATCTACTTTGGATAAAGAAATAAAATACAAGCATAGTTCAAGTAGAGGAAGAAACCTACATTGCCAAGTGACAACTTTAGCACTCCCAGTTGTACAGTATACACATGATTTACATCTCTGTATAATAGTAACTTGGTGCCTTAATGGGGCCACTTGAATTTTGATGAAGCTAGTTGTACATTTCAGCATAATGGTGAAAGAAAGTTTTGTGTTAATAGTATCATTCCTTGTAGAATAACTACTAACAAATGAAAAACTTCTTTAGGAAAAAGATAATGTATAGTAGCTTGTGCATTTGACCAATTGAAAATGATTATTTGTCTAACTTTTTCAAAGTTGGATTCCACCAAGTAGATTTTGTCAAACCAATTAAATCAACTAACTGATCCATGCACAAACTGACTATGCACCATGCTTATCTAGGAGCTTGTTCCATGCAACTAATATAATATTTATAGCGATGATGTCATTACAAGTAAAATGAAGGGGTAGAAACTAAAAACCTATTAGGTAACATTTATAGTTTGTGAAGCAGTGCAGTAGCTTTCAAACTCAATTCTTATATGCCTCAAATGGTAAAGTTCCTTAGATATATACTTCAAGATAGATTTTGACTACTATACGTTTAAGTAGTGAGTATTTCTACATTCCACATTTATACTTCAAAAGCATGATAGATTTGCAATAACAATATGATACCAATACATTTTCATTGTACAACTGGAACACAATGGACAATTGTAACAACCGTTCCTTTTGGGTTTTCCTTAATAATAAATAAATAAATAAAATTAATTGGGTCATAAGTTCCCCCACTATAGAAACTAACTTTTAACCCAGAGTAGCTTTTACAAAAACACATTATGTTCTCTTTTCTTCTTCTAACGCACAAGAACCCTAACAGAGTAATCAGAGTAGGAGCTCTAAAGAACACTAGAAACGCCATCATTGCTAACGGAGAACGCTTAAGCGACTACATCGAGGTAAGAGATGAGTTACTCACACTTGGAGATTAGAATGAACATGTGTAGGAATTCCTAGAGAATCAATTTTTGGGTTATTTTGGGATGTTTTATGAAGTTCAATTATGTTTTGTTTTGTTTTAATCACGGATTGAGTGTGTTTGATGGACCAATGGGTGTTTCAATGCGAATTTGTTGTAAAATTGATGCGCTCTTGTATTGAGTGTGTACCTTAGGCGTTAGGATTTCGTTATAAGGAGCATAAAAATTGTGTGGTAGTGATTTTGTTATACAGGATATATTGGTCTTTCAATCTTGTTGATTCTTTTTTTTTTCTCTTTTTAAATTTTCGACGCCCTAGTGTATACACTACACATATTGGCACTTTTATTTCATAAACTTTATATTTTCTTCCGCGTAGGTGACTTCTCATCATGAAATTTATATGTGCAGGGGTTATTGGATAATTGAATTGACTAAAATCATTTGAAGAAATTAATTGAAGCTTTATTCACATTGTAATTAGGAAATTCCTTAATGTCTGTGACTTCGTTGAAATATGTTTAGCATATAGGTATACATATTTTTCATGCAAATCAATATAAGTATATAAATTTTTATTCGTTATATACATATTATATTTATTTAATGATATGTTTCATATTATTGTTATTATTTTATATTAATAAATATAATACATTTATGTTATGTATTTTATATGTCTATTATATATATATATATATATATTAATTATGTTTATGTTAATATAATTTATACGTATGTTTAACGTAATTATGTTAGTAAATTTGAATATTATGATAATATATTTAATATATTAATGTACGTTAATATTTTAATATGGTTATATTATAGAAAAAGTAATTGTAAGTTTTATGAATGTACACTTAATAGGCAACTGCATGGACACGAAAAAAATATTTATCTTGTCGGACTTATAGTGGGTGATTATTACTTGTGTCCACTAAGTCGAGTTATAGTTGAGAAGGAAACGACTTTACGTTAATATTTTAATATATTATGATAATATAGATTTACGTTAATATGTATATATTAATTTTGTTTACTTTAATATATTTTATATATATAATTAATATAATTATGTTAGTATTTTAATGTTATGTTAATACATTTATATACATATACTTAATAAGCTTTTGATGTATTTATATTAATGTTTTAGTGCATTAATTACTTATATATGCATATTAATATTTATAATACATCTGTTTTCTTATAAATTTAATTAATGTTTTTTTATGCATTGATATGCACATAATATTTATCTAGTGATATATATATATATATATATATATATATATATATATATATATATATATATTAAGTATTACATGTAATTGTATTCTGATATGTTAGATCTATTTGTTTATAAGTTTTGAAGTTAGATGTGTTATGTTATTATTATTATACTTTTTTCTAATTGTTAAGTATGCTTTGTAATTAGTTAAATTGTAAAATGTTAGTAGACATGAGATATGATTGTGAATGAGTGTGTGATTAATACTTGTAGTGATATTACTTATCTTGTGAGCTATGAGTTATACAACAACCTGACCAGTGTTTACCTCGAGAAAATTTTTTATGCGAAGTATTAAAGGAAAAGTGTAGAATTCCTAATTAGGATCGTGAAGGGTTAAACTGTAGCGCAACTTGTTAAATATGTTTGAAATATAAGTGTGAGGTCGTAGGTATTGTATAATTTATGAACAATGTCTGCATGCAAAAATTATTTTAGGGGTTGGACCTGAATCAGGAAGGTGAGGCCCAAACAAATTCTTCAGAGTCTAGGCCCTAGGGGTAAAGACACTCGGTTTGAGTGCTCTTTTAAGCCTATGTTGATACCATGTGGTTGGAGCATTCTCGCAAAACAGAGTAACCCTGACTGGTCACCTTATGATTTTACTTAGTGAGAGTGACCTGACATACCATTGTGTGGTGTGTCTTGTTATGTACTCCTAAGAGCCATAGTGTGGTTTTTCACTGATATAGTACCACGTTACATATAGGCTTGAGTCTTAGTATAATTGTTGCATAACGCATGTGAATTGTTTATTATGAAATCAACGAGTGTTGTTATGCCTTGATTGAGTGGATGATTCATGAATAATGTGATGGGTGATTGGAATATGAAATTTAAATTATAAAGTGTTGAAATAACATGAATTGAATTAAGTTGAGTTATGTTATAAATAGTTGTATAATATATTTTTGATTATGCTTTTATTTATCTATATTTTATTTAGAAATGTGACAACTCATTCCCGGTGTGTGTTTGTGTTTAGGCTGATTGCCATTTTGTTTCAAGTGAGCCAGCATATGACGAGTTTCATGCTAGAGATAGAGATACTTAGCCTGTGATAGGGATATGCTCTAATAAGTGGGACATCGGGGCATAGAATTTTACTTCATATGTTATGATTCCGTGAATGATATAATTGTGTTATGTTTTCTGTTTTAGTTTTTTTTTTATATATTTATTTAGAATGGACGACCTTCTTTTGAGCTGGGATAACTTTATCTTTTATTTGAACAATTTCTACTATGATTTCACTCAGTGGATGTGAACCTTTTACTCTTTCGAATTGATTTAAATTAAATGTTTTTTTAAAAAATTATTAATTAATTCCTTATGGTTTTCTTTCCTTTTATTATTATGTGTTTGAAAACTTTTAAATAAATTTTGTATGATTTTATTTCCTTTTTTTATTTATTTATATTTGTGAGGGTAGAGGGTGCCACAACAATAATATTTGAAAAAGACTTGAAGAGAATTCTATCTCTTGAACTCAAATCATGAAATTTTTTAATAGATTCACGTGTTTGTATTAGATGCTAGTTCTACGTATACAAGATTTTTTTCTAGGGTGGTCCTTTAAAAACATTGACAGATATTGTTGTGAAAAAATTTACACCCTAACAATCATTAATCAATCTCTTTTCCTCCCAAATCTTCATTCACCATACAAAATAGGTTGTCACGATAGCAAGGAGAAAAAATCAAAGATAAAATTTACTACTTCCTATGGATCAATGCCCCTGGTAGTGGCAGTGACAGTGACAGTGTTGGTGGTGGTTATATCATTGTTTGACCATCACCACCTACTACTAATCAGGTTCAACAATCAGTACAACCACAATCACAAACTAAAGAAAACCAAAAAGTTTCTCCTACAGTGCAAAAGGAGGAAGATTCACACAATCCACAAAGCTTTGAGAGAAAAACATACTAGAAGTTGTCACTGCCAAAGAGAGACTGACAACGAGAGTGAGACCTAGATTGAGAGCAAGAGTTAGACCAAGAGTGACAGTGTCGACAGTAGTTTTAGCACCACAAGAGTGATGAGAGTGAGAGTGAGAGTGATAGTGAGAAAGGGTTCGAGGGAGTAAGGTTGCAAAGTGAGGGAGCTCGAGGGTGTAGACACCAGATCAATTTTTATAAAAAGACCCAACAACATCAATTTTTAAACCAAACCAATGTTATCAATGCATTCCAAAACATCAATTTTACGAAAACTGATGTTGCGAACAAAAACTCAACATTGGTTTTTAGAAAACCGACGTTAACATTATACTAGCAACATCGATTTTCGTAAAACCAATGTTGAGTTTTTGCTACTCAACATCGATTTTTCTGCCAATAACATCGATTTTTCGAAAAAATGATGTTAACAATATCCCTTTATTTACGAAAATATCACATGAGTAATTTAACACCGGATTTTCTAATAACTGATGTTAAATTGGCGATGTTGAATGTATATTTTGTAGTAGTGTGAGGGCAAGGAACATCGCAAGTGAGACTAGTGAGAACGAGTGTGTCTGAAGACTAAGATTAAGAGTGAGAAATGAGTTAAACTGAGAGTGAAGGTATTGACAATGAGCACGAAAAGGGAAGGAAACCAAGATTGGGGTTTTAATATGGGAATAAATACAACATAGGTATTTATAAAAACCAATGTTAACAATGGATCAAACAACATCAATTTTTTAAAAACCGATGTTAACGAACTCAGTCTATTTAGAATTATGTCACCTCCCTTTTTTTAACATCAATATTTATAAAATCGATGTTAAAAGGGCGACGTGAAAGACATATTTTCAAGTAGTGTCACGGTCGGAGGTGAGGATGATGGTGGTTAGGGACAAGGTAACTGAAGAGAGGTGATGATAAAATGTGGAGGGTGCACCATAATAATATGGAATGAGATCAATCTAAAGGTTGTTATTTTTTGTGTACTATATACAAGGAAATTTACTTCCTCATCGTAGCCTACGCCTGTAATTATAATTTCTTATATACCTTTATTTTTTTCAAAGAAAAGTTTATTGTTAGTATATCTGTTTATTTATCATTTGTAGAAGTAATCGTATTCCACCATCAGTGTGAGGCAGGGTTCCTTGGCGTGCATCCTACACTCGCTCATATTTTGTAGATTATTAATTTATTAGGATTAGGATTTCAAATAATCAACTACAAAATCAATTGCTAAAATACATATATGAATATGTGCAGTGAAACTTTGATACAAGACCATGCTCAAATTTACACAAGATAGCCAGAAATTCTTTCCATCTTGTTTTCAATTGTGTTGTAGTCAAACCCTCATGACTAGAAAACGACATCATAAGATTAGTTGGTAATGATAGTGATACTAGGGTTGTTATGTCCAACAGCTTTGCCACAAAGCAATGCATTTCAATTTCAATAATTGAATTCTTAAGTTTATCCCAGTCATTTTTAAAATTTCAATTGGATAAAATCTTTCGAAAGTTTTTTATTTTTTTTTTTATCATTATAGACAATATCATCTATATTCTCTATGGAAGTCGAACCTGAACCTTATTTACAATTCTTTTTTTTTCAATATCATCAGCTTTCGTATTTCATCAGTAGACAATTTATACTTATATCTGCTGCCCAAGATACTGCCTTTCCCATATTGCAGACCTCAAATTCCATATACCTTGGTTGTCCAAGGACACCAGTATTGTAGTCCAACCATTTGGGTATACCTACATGAATTTGAAGCTCACCAAATTAGCATATCATAAGAAAACAATTTAGCACATTCTATTCTACATATGTACATGCTGGCGCACACATAAACAAAGTTAGATACATATGTGTAGTATGGAGATATAAGGTGAGTTGAATGGTTAAAGGAGAAAAGAAGGGGGACAAAGGTCTTGGATTTGATCACATCTGATAACAAAACTAACATTCTAATAACTAACATTTGTCAATAAAAAAATATAAGTGTGGTAAATGATTTAAGTAGTATGTATGAGATCTTGAGTTCAAACTTCAGTGTGACTATTAAACACTAAAAAAAAGATACATGAGTATGTGTATACACACATGTATAGGAAGGGTAAACAAATCTCAGTTGTATAATTGAATAGATAGTAAATATTTTAAATTAATTGAAACACTCTTAATCGTCCATTGGGATCATATAATCAAGATTTATTCTTCTCATCATTCTTACTCTCCCTATATACATACATATATTATATACACTTTTTTCTTAAGTTACCTGAGCAGTGTGCCTGGTCAGGGCATCAACTAGATTATAGGTTCTTCTTTTGGCTGGGGTCCACTGGCCAAAACCATAACTGTTGCAATGAACAACATTTTAGCATTCTCTTAAGCTAAGTATAGATGGTTTGTTCAACAATAGGAATGGAAGATTGAACACAAAGAAAGGAAGCTGACATACCCCACGACCCAGAAGTCATAACCGTCAAGATGCCAAGATTGCATGGTGTTTTCGTTGTTCTGAAAAATGACCTCAATGAAATCATGGAGAGAAGTTGGCACTACGGAGGTGGCTATGGATGTGGGAGTATTATCAGAAGGAATGCTTTGGATTGAATCAACACTGTAGATTCCGGGAATGTTGAAGTAATCAGCAAGCTTGAGAGGGGTATCAGGGTTAACATAGGAAACCTTGTTGACAGCATAACAAAGTTTTCCATTAATCAAAGGTGCTGAATTGGACAACACAATTGTCTTTGTAGGAGTTATTTTTCCATAATGGTATGACCCTTGTGGATTAGGCCTTGCAGCATTTGCTGTCAGATTCCATCTGCTTAAACATTAATTTTTCATTAGATAAAAAAAAGAGTAAATAGTGCATGTATGATTTCTCAATGGTTGACAATGTAAAACTCTCTTATATTATCGATGCATAGAAATTGAACTCTATAAAATTATAGGTAAACTGATGCAAATTCAAGGCTTGTTGATTTCTGTTAGATATATGACCTGTAGGTTCTAGCTTGCTTCACAGACCAGTGATATTGGTAAATAGGGGAACTAGGCAAAGGTCCAGAAGCTGGGGATTTAGAGTTTGAATAATGCAACACTGCAGTTGCTACGCGTACTTTTCTGGAAAACCTTGTTGAGGCAACAATGTAGTAGTCCTTTGGAGGCTGATTTAAGGTTACCAACATAGCAGCTGATTGCCCAACATGCACATCAAGGGTGTCGTACGTGTTCTGGACAATGTGTGATCCTTCAATCTCAACTAGCTTCAGGGTATGACCCTGGATTCTGAAGTTGATTGATGTTGACAGGCCCACATTTGAGATCCTGAACATATAGGTCTTTCCTGAAAGTGAAAAGGCTAAAGCATGAATAGTGTTTGGAGAAACAAATTTGATAAAGTTGAAATTGATCACTTGGAAATTGCAAAAGGAGGTTGGATTATATATATCATTTTTGAAAGACTGACCCTGGTCCCCATTTATGGTAGTATGAGCCTGGCCATTGATAAGGAGACCATCAGGAAAGGCAAGAGATTTTCCAGAATCCAAAGACTCCCTTAATACCTTCAAATATCAAAACAAAATGTTATGTTATGAGTATTTGGTGATAAATTTGCAAGGGAGCACAATGAATGAGAAAAAGTAAAGCACAAGTTGATGATACCTTGTGGTTGGTTTTGTACCAATCACCAATGAGTAAAGTGAAATCTCCATCAGGGTATGGATAAGGAACTGGGATGACAGATCTATGGTAGACATGGAGTCCTCCAAACCCTCCAGCTGCTTTATGCAGTGAAGTTGATGGAAAGTATGTGTAGGTTCCAATCTGATCCTTTGCCTGAAACTTGTATGTGTAATTTGAGTTTGGACGAATTGGGCAATTTGTTCCCAATACCCCATCTTGCCAAGAGTTTTTCCTTTGCTTGATACCATTCCTGGTTTACAACAATATTGTTACCCATTTTCTCAAATAAAATGTCAAAACCCTTAAAAAAAATAAGCATAGTAAGAAAATGTGTCTCTGTTATACTTAAACACCATAAATATACTCTTAAACTTTCACATGTCTTAGAAAACTTGAAGCTTCTTGTTATACTTTCCACCATGGACTAAAAACATTGTAAATTGTTTAAATAAATTTGAATACCAATGAATCTCTTTTAGCTGAAAATTATGTGCATCTAGCAAATGTAAAGAATGCATTTCAAATGAAAAATATCACTTTATGAATGTGATCTTAAATAGCCAAACTAGTTGGATTTAAAACAGTAAAAGCCGTATATAACCGCAATGCTGCCTACCTTTCCATCTCTTTTCATCCAAGATGTTAACATCTAACATGATCAAGCAACTAAAGACACTTATTCCCTCAAATTCCCAAAATTTTGTATCCCTGAAAGGAACTAAATGGAGACCATTAAACGAAATTGAGTTGAAGTATGAAAGAGATACTAAAAAGCAGAGAAACTCACCAAGTAAGTAGAAATGGTTCATCTAACTTGTTGACAAGGTTGAGAACAACATTGTCATTAGTTACCAAATCTAGTTGAGGCCCAGGAAACTGACCATTCACCTTCAAGAGGCATAGAACATCAAGTTGATCTCCTCCTCGGAGCTTCATTGCCTAACAAGCCAACTTACAAAAGCAATCCCCAAAAGACTCAACGTAAGGATGCACATGCCAAAGTTGAGTTTGTGAAAAGATTGTATGACCAAGTGAAGGTGCAAATTGCAAAGAAGAATGAAAACTATGCCAAGCAAGCCAACAAGAAAAGGAAGGAAGTGGTACTTGAACCCGGTGATGATCCTGGACATTTGAGGACAAATGTTTTCCAAGAAGGAGGGAATGATGAGAATCATGAAACTGGCCAAATACAGGCTAAAGGCCCAAGTGGAGAAGGACAAAGGCCTAAGTGGAGAAGGACAAAGCCCCCGAGTGGAGAAGGATGAAGGCCCAAGTGGAGAAGGATGAAGGCTCAAGTGGAGATGAATGAAGGCCCAGAGGGAGAGACACTATCAAGACAATTAATTGTTGCTGAAGGCCCAAACTAATTTGAAGGCCCAAGTTAAATATGTTTTTAGTTATAATTTTTATTTATTGTAGTTTTGGCCCAACCTATTTAGAAGACCCATGTCTATTTTTATCTTTTTGTTCAGATACACTATAAGTATTGGTTTTTATTTTCAATAAAAAAACTTTTGGCATTTTCATAAAATTGGGTGAGAGTTTCTCTCTGGGTTCCTTGTTGAACCAATTATCAGACTTATCAAGGTAATCATTGTGGCGTCTACCCTGACTTATCTTCCTTCACTGGAAGTGGCGTCTACCCAGACTTATCTTCCTTCACCGGAAGTGGCGTCTACCCTGACTTATCTTCCTTCACCGGAAGTGGCGTCATCCAAAAACTCTACAGCCTGTATCAAGTGATCCGCCCCGTAAGGTTCACATCACCATTGATCATAATCACCTTGAAAATTCAAGCACTACAACTTTAGACTCAGCTTCAACCAATTTCTCCAAAGATATCTTAGAAGTTAGAACCAATAAAAGCGCATCATATTACCCACCTGCTGAGGACTACCTAGCGGAGAAAGAGTGCCATATGTCACAGTCCATGTGTAGTATTTGTATGCATCTTCTCCTTGCACAAGAGATACACTCAGCAGAGCCAGAACAACACCAAGCAATAGATGAAGCAAACTTGTGCTTTCCATTGCGTCTGTTCACAAACAAAACATAAAATGACAAAAAATGTGTGTTATATTTTCAATGAAGGGAAGAAAATGAAAGAATGCAACAAACAAGGAACTGAAGCATGAAGCATCACTCTCACTTTCACTTTGGAGTTTATTGAAAAGTTCAAGTTTTGTGGTTCTCTCTTCAGCAGTGACACCCACTAAGGCTAGGAGGCTGCATGCCGAGGCCTTTCTTTGCATATGATATATGTACGAAGAACGATTGCCAAGAAAATATAATTAAAAAATGGGACTATGTTTGGTGTTAAGGTAACAAACTCATGATCCATTTTCTGCGGTGTCAACGCGTTTTCATTAGTTGGTGTTGCTTCAGGCTAAAGTTATACTATTACTAATTTACTATAACCATTGTAATCAGATCTTTGCCTCTGTAAAATCCCCAGTTATCTCCAAAAATTTTAATCCTTTGGATTAGTTATATTTTAGTCCTTTGGATTAGTTATGAGACTAATTCTCAATTTGAAAGTCAATTATAGCACTAATCTTCGATTCAGAACTTAGTAATACTTAAAAGCTTCTCGCCCTTTCAAAGATGTATTCTGTGGATCAAACCACGTCCTCCCTACAAAATCATCCTGTATTACCGATTGAGCTAGTAATACCTATTATAAATTGAGTTTTATGTATCTATTTAACAATACATCATTATTAAAGTGAAACCGTAGCTTTACTATCCCACCACTTTCATTTTTTCGACTACTATCCCCTGAAATTTCGCCACTGATTATACCAATTTTGTTTTCTTTTCAGTTGCTGATGGAGCTTCATTCTAACCATTCATTTTAATTATAGCTCCGGGTTTAGCCAACGATAAATGTTAATATTGTTAATATTTAAAGAAAGCTTTGTATAGCTAAAGTTCTTTAATTTTCAAAACAGCAGCTTAATAATAAAGTGATTGTAAACTAGATAAACAAATAGTTCAATCGTTTTTATATGTTCACACCTACTGACCTATACGACAATAAAGAGGAAGACTGGAGAATCGTGAAAGGGGCACCGTGCCACCGATAAAGGCTATTTTTTTTTTTTTATTTCTCTTATAGAGTGATTTGATAGTTGCATTTATCGTATTTCATAATTTTTTCATGTGAAGTTCATAATTATACAGAGGGGTTCGCTCATCCAAAAAATAAAAGTGAACAGAGGGGTTCAATGCAATGTAAGAAAAAATATATATGAACCACTTGAATTTAAAGTTGAAAAAGAAAAAATCATGTCGAAACATAGTGTAAGAAAGCAAAAATAAAAGAAGAGATAGTCAACTCAACTTGTAAATATTGTGGACTAGTGAATTCAGATTGCTGAGTAACAAAGTGATATAGCCCAATAAAACTTGAATGGAATTGCAAAACCTATTTCCAACAATCTAGCATGTTGGAATTGAAAATATTTATCAACCATATTTTTTTCTGTGTCCTCCTTCAAATATAATCATGTTTAAGATACAATTAAACATTAAATAAACCATATTAATCACAATATTGTCTCCTCTACTATACTTAACTCACTAAAAAAAATTAAATACTTTTAAATATAAATTATATTTTAATTAAAATTTGAAAAAAACAATTTTTTGAAGATATACATTATTTTAGATTTATGATAAAAAAAATTAAAAGATATTGAAATTCAAATCAAAACTAAAAATATTAAAAATGATAATCTCCCACAGGCACACACACATATCTATGACTTTAATGGTCATAGACTGATAATATAAAATATTTTTATCCTATCATCCAATTATAGTTTATCGTTAATATGACTTTTAAAATAATTAAAATATAAATCAATAAATTTATCATATATGTAGTGTATAAAACATTTTATACTGTCAATGTATAACATTTTCTCTCTTAAAAAAGAAAGAGAGATAAAGAGAGAATTTTTCATTTGGTCTCTATGGTTACACAATCTTTATCTTTTAGTTTCTGCACCTAAAAATAATTTTTTTTAGTTCCTATACAAGCATTTTCGAAAGTGTTTATATAAGTATTAAAATTGATGTTTTTTAAGTGTATGAACTAAAATGTAAATTTGTACAAACTCTAGAGACTAAATGGATATTTTTTTCCTTAAAAATAAGTATAAATAAGGGACCAAAATTATATTTTAACTTAAAATAATATTTTTTTAAATATTAAAGTGATCAGTCAATAGTCGTATCTTTTAATTTTAGAATACGTATTTAGACATGTGTTTAAGAAAAAAAAAATACTTACTGAGTATATATGATTTTATCTATATATAATGTTAATAATTAAATAATGTTAATGTTTTGATCTTCAAATAATAAAAGTGTTCTTAAAATTAAATAAAAAATAAAGAATTTGAAACATGATCATATCACGAGGACTTGCTTGTTGCATGTGACAAAAAACGACCCTTTTCTGATTTCTCTAGTGAAACGGAAGAATGGAAAGACAATGAAAACGGTGAGCATAATGAAAAGTTATGGAATATTAAATAGGAGAAAAAATTCAATTAAGCGTAATTAAATCTCATATAATATACTTTTGACAATGGATGACGAAACTTAAGCGTAATTAAATCTCAAACTCATTGATTTCGGTTGTTATTAATAAAAAAATATTAAATAGGGAGAATGAACAGGACACTCCACCAAAAAAGAAAAAAATACCTGTAACGACCAATGATGGGCCTTCACATGAGCTGTAGGAAATGGGTAGTACAATAGAAAAAGCACATGTCGAGCGTCAGTCGCTGTGAAAATGACAGCGTAACGGGACGATGGAAGATGATTAATTAGCTTTTTCATTCTTCTGTGGGGATCAGGCATGTTGATTGTTCCATCCATGGTTAGGAAGATACCAGAAGTACATAACAGAAATTAACAGGCATGCATAATTTGCACTGACTCCATGATGGATATGGAAATTCATAATAAATCAAGTACATATATTAATTATTGGCTTGTGTACGTGTTTGACAAAAAGAAAACAAAACACGATGGCAATACTAAAACATGGTTCGGGAGGTTTAAATGTTTTTTGATTTGAAATTCATAATCAATCAAGTAGATGTATTAATTATTGGCTTAAGTGCGCGTTTGACAAAATGAAAACAAAACACGACACCATGGCAATACTAAAACATGGTTGGGGAGGTTTAAACGTGTTTTGATTTGTAAGCATATATGTTTAGTCAAATCATGTAAATTAGGTTTCAACTTGTAGGTATTTTTGGTCTTGCCGTGTGACCCAAGGCTCACAGTCCATCATCTATCTTCATATAAGGTACTTTATGTCTACAAGTATTTTCTAGCCTCGTTACTCACCTCTCACTAATTGACTTGATTATGAGAGTCTATAAAATTAAATATTGCAAGGAAGGAAGGTTGAATTGTGATTTTAAAAAAATTAAGCCTTTTTTAAAGAAAACAACATTAGACTGAAGAAAAACTTTATAAGATAAATAAAATATTTTAAAAAAACACTTTCAGACGATAAAAACTGATTTGCAAAATAGACAAAAAAATTTAAAACAAAATTAAATTCAAATCCTATGTCAATTTAAAGCTAAGAATATGTAAAACATATAAGACACAGATTTATCCCGGTTTGTCTCTACCACTGAGACTACGTCCAATTCTTAGCAAACCATCAAATTTCACTAACTTCAACAAGTTACAAGTATTAATAACTGTCACTTCTAGTTTTACAAATCAAGTTCTACATCAATCTTGTTAGAACTATTATTCTTTGTCCTACTAAGTTACTGCTAGACTCTTATACAAATCAAAAGATCTTTTGTTTTTCTTGCACATTGACTAACACTTAATCGTCTTAAAGATAGATATTCAATCACAACACTTAGTCTTTTTTCTCAAGCTGTTCAGGGTGTTTTGAGAGTTTCACAAGAATTTACAAGAATATATAGATAGCTTTTTACAAAAAGATTTGAAAATGAGCACGTAGGTTTGTGTTTCATGTCTTCAAAGCTTCTGGTATATATAGGCCTTCTACAACAAGTGTTCGTTGTCTCTAAACGGATAGATCTTTTCACTTGAGCTTGCATATGAAGATTGTGGTCATTGGAGCATTTAATACTTGCATTAAATGCACATAATTCTTCATGCTAAAAAATCGTTCTCTTTAGCTATCGTGATGAACACTCCAGCAGGAAACCACTTCCTTTTGCGTCAGACGCATAGTATTAAATGAAGATTTAAATGGCATTCTTTAATGTTGTATCAAATCATGAATTTAGCTTGCTATCGTCTAAAACATCAAACGCAGACTCGAGAAGCATGTTTTGATATCGCATAACTTTTAATCTTTGTATTTGTTTGCATCTAATCAAAATAATTAAGGTTCTTGATTCGTGTTAAGATTCAAATGTCTTTTGACTTAACAATATTCCCTTTTTCGATGATGATAGGAAAACACAAATTTAAAAGTTGAAGTATCATAAGTGTTAGTTAGTCTTATCATAAAAATGTTAGTCTGTCTTATCAGATGCGAAGCATATATATATCATAATCAAAGCATAAAGCATCCTAAGTCTTTGAGGTAAAGTCTAAACACATAACAAAAAAACATCTCATTTTATTCATTGAAGAATTTTCACATCAAGAAGATTTTTTTAGTACATACTAAAATGCTTCAAGGTAGAAATAATTAAAACATTAAAACTTTAAACATAAAGCTCCCCCTGAATCGATGCTTTCTTCATATGTTGGCTTCCTCTCATATGATGTTGTTAGCTTTAGCTTTTACTTTTTCTCTCCTTTTTTTGTTGGCAACTTCTTCATCAAGCTTCCTTAGAAACTCATCACTAGAACCATAAGAATCTAATGAGAGATTAATAGGAAAGATAGGATCGTTGGAGGTGTAGGGGTTCTTGGAGGTTCTCATCCAATGACCTTCTTCTAAAAGTAATCCCCAATAAGAAACCACTTTCTAGCCTCTTTCTCAACATAAGCACGATCTTCCAAAGCTTGAGAAAGTGCTTCCCTCTTATTTAATAGCTCAACCTCTACCAAATGAACATACTCCCTTAAGGGTGGAGGATCATATACTTCAATAGCTAAAGCATCAGGATCAATTGTAGTGTCAACATCAAAATCCACTTCTTGAATGATGGGTTTCACATGATGAGTGAAAGTGAATCTGGAGTAAGGATAGAACATCACAAAGGAGAAGGAGCGATCAGAAACAACATGAAACTCCCTAGTCCATGGGCAAACCATGTTGAAAGAAATCTCCTCAGTAAAGCATAAATGGTTTAGAGTATGATAATAACGCCTTACTGCGTGATAAACGCTTTCTGCATGATAAACGCCTTACAACATAAATGGTTCCAGACCTTAATAGTGAGCTTTCAGTTTATAGAACCTCTTTATAACACACCAATCCATACTAGTGTGCTCAATTTTCTGCTTAAGAGATTCAAGCTTATGTTTGAACAACCTTCCAAGACAAGCTCTCTTATCTAATTGGAGGAGCATCTACACATCATCTTCAATAAGAATCTCGTTGCCCTTATAGCAGTTAGCCTTTTGATACAACATAGGCTTATCTACTATTATCATGAAAGGCATGAGAATCGTGACCCAATCATGAAAGGCATGTGAACATTGAGCCTTTTAATCCATCTGAATGAAGCTTGTCTTGATTAGATCTCTTCTCTATAGGCAGACAACTTCATTCTGAGCTTAAGGTCATAATTTGATTTCTCCCAATCTTGGAAACTTGGGTTGGCTTCAGGTTCTTCTAAGGTGATGTCCTTAGTTTGAAAGGTCTCACATGAGGATGTACGATCCCGTGGAAACACCATATTCATCATCCACATTAGACCTAAGAGTTGTTGAAGATCTAGTGGAGTGGAGAAGGGCATCCCAAAAAAGCTCTGCTTGTTTGCTTCTCCAGACTACAACACAAGGAGGATAGATCTTCCTTTCGGTGGGTCTATGCTAAAAACCAAACTGTTAGGATTAGAAGCAACAATGTGTTTGATAGGGAATTCTCTAAGCACTAGATCCCTTTTGTCATATGCACTAAGTGCATCTTCTTCTTCTTTAGGCAACGTTTCCAATGAAGGATAGTTGAAGGAATCCTTCCTTCCATAGCTTGGTGAGATTGAGCTTATCAAGCTCCAATTGTTGCATCTCTGGGTGAAGAATATGAGAGCCAATATCATCTTTCTCCTTCCAAACTTTGTTGCAAGTTTGCCACTTTAAGACTATGTAGCCTCTTAACCCATTATACAGTCTTATGTTAAGACTGGGGTGAATAGTGACATCTGGTTCCTTCTGAATAGATGGCCTTGAAGGTAAGATCCATTCTATTGCTCTTGTTCATCTAGCCTCTTTAGTCTTTTATCAAGCCTAGTCAATAGTTATGTTACTCTGATATGCTCTTCATTCAACAACATGATCTTCCTTTGCTCCAAATGCTCAATCATGACCTCTATAGAGACAGATTTTGGTGCTCTATATATCTCCTCTAAGTGTCTATGTATGTTGCCATCTATTTTATTAGACTGAACAACATCAATGAGTTGTTCATTAGCATCAAACACTAGCCTTGGGCGAACTAGTACAGTTCCAGTGTCTGTTTCAACAATGTCATCTTTTATTTTTGCAAGAGAGGCTTCAATAACAGACTGAAGCATTGCCTCTTCAAGATCTCCCTTCTCTGCAAGATCCATGTCTTCAAGAACAATGATGGCTTCCATCTTTTCTTGTCTTTTAGCATCATCTATAGACAGGATCTCAATTGTAAGTTCTACTACAAATTGGACTCTATCCAATTCATCCATCTCAGCTCTCATCATCTCTTATTCAGATTGTGCCTGTGTAACATCCTAATTTTCGTAAACTAGATTAAAAAGGATTGTTATTTATAAATAAATAGAATATAAAAAAATGATGAGATTTTATAAATAAATAAATAAGGAGATATAATTATTAATTAAAATAATGATTTGAGAAAAAATAAAAAGGATATTTTTTTTATTTGTTTGATAGAGAATAAAATAAAGTTTGTTTTTATAAAATAATAAATAATAAATAAATAGAGTAAATAATAGGTCGTAAATGACCCTAGCTATAAATAGTAACATGCTAGGTCAGTTTTCAGACTGACTCCTGAGCCTCCTCTGCTTCACAATTTCATTTTTTTTCTCTTCTCCCAAAACCCTCTCTTTTTCCCGCAGGCCATCTAACCTGTCTCAGAAAAATGACGATCTTGGACTCATTTACCGTTGGATCGCCGTGAAATTTGAGCACCACGTTAGCAACCCAATTACGAGAATTATCACCGTTGGGAATTTCGATATTATGTCTGAGCTAAGAGAAATATCCCTCGCATTGTACCATTTTCCTTTCCCGCAGAAACCCAGAGCTGTCTCGGTAAAACTATGATCCCGGTTTCGTTAACCGTTGGAGTTTTATGAAATTTGGATATGTTGTTCGAAATTAAATTTCGCACGCTCTCACCGTTGGGATTTGCGAGATAATATTTGTGGGGGGAGAAAAATAAATCGCATGGTGACAGTACAAGTGGAGGCCTCAATCCCTTCTCTGTCTCTTTGACGTTTGGGAATTCTATCGGAGCAGCTAGAGGAAAAAATTGGACGAATCTTAGAGAACCACTAGAGATGCTGCTATCGCTGGCTGAAGACACGTGAGCCCACTTAGAGGTAAGGGATGAGTTATTCACAATTGGGAATTAGTGAGAACATGTGTAGGGATCCTTAGAGATATCAATTGGAATGGGTTTTGGGGTGTTTTTGTAATTTTCATTTTATCCTTATAATTATTACAGTGAATTATATATGTTTGACAAACCAAGTGTTGTGGAATTGATATGCTATTGTGTTGAGCGTGAACCCTATAAATCGATTACTTTTTCTAATTAATATGAATTGATGAAATAAAGGAGAAATTTAGAGAGATAATGATTTTGTATTTTCTCTTTTTCTTGCTGTTTAGGTTTTTATATATAATTTAAAAAGTTAATATCATAATTGAAATTGACCAAAGTGTTCATATAATTATTTAGAATTTGTGCATTGAAAGCTTACTTTATAATTTGTGATTCAATATGATGTATGCTAGCTTATATATATATAGAGGTTGTTATTTATATTAATAATTTATGTAAATAATATTGTAGAGTGTTATAGTATGATTCCAAAAATTATTAAGTGTTGGAGTTTGAGAATATTATGGTTAAATTTGATGAACATGTGTATGTTGTACCTTATGAATATCATTAGGAATGTTATGAGATGTTAAAGTGTGGACATGATATTCAATTGTAAATAAGTGAATGTGTTTAACACTTGATGTTACATTAATTATATTGTGAGCTATGGATTATACAATAACCCGACCAGTGTTTATGCGCAGTGTTAAAGAGAAAGTGTAGGTTCCTAGTTAGGAACCAGTGTTAAATTGTAGCGCAATTGTGTTAAACATGTTTGAAACATGAGTGTGAGGTCGTGGTATTGTATAATTCATTAGCAGTGCTTATAAATGAAATATGTGATGAATTGTGGAATAATATGTTGCCTTGAGATTATAATATTGTTATTGAGATTGAGTAAAAGTGTAAAGTAGAACAGGTGTTGAATTGTGAGATACGTGAAAACATGTGATGGTGGATTGTGACATTATGAGATGTGAAATTGTGAAGGAGTTTTGGTTGTGAATAAATGTGTGATTAATTCTTGATGTGACATTATTTGTGTTGTAAGCTGTGAATTGTACAATAACCCGACCAGTGTTATCTTGGGAAAAGTGTAAATGCGCAGTGTTAAAGAGAAAGTGTAGGTTTCCTATTTAGGAACCAGTGTTAAAGAGAAAGTGTAGGTTCCTATTTAGGAATCAGTGTTAAATTGTAGCGCAATATGTTGTACGTGTTTAAGACACGAGTGTGAGGTCGTGGGTATTGTATAATTCACTAGCAGTGTCTGTGTGCTAAAATGATTTTAGGGGTTGGACTTGAATCAGGAGGGAGAGGCCCTGACGGACTCTTCGGAGTGTAGGCCTTGGGGGTCATCGGGTTTGAGTGCTCCTTTAAGCCTATGCTGATCCCATATGGTTGGAGCATTCTCGCAAAACATCGTGACCCTGACTGGTCTCCCTATGATCTTACTTAGTGAGAGTGACCTGACAAACCCATTGTGTGGTGTGTCTTGTTATGTACTCCTAAGCGCCCCAGGGTGGTTTTTCACTGACATGGTACCACATTGCATATAGGCTTGAGTCTTAGCATAATTGTCTCATGCGCTTGTTAATTGTTCATTATGAAATTAATGTGTTATTATGTCTTGATCGGAGTGTGTGATTCTTGTGTATTGTGATTGATGATTGAAAGGTTTGATTGATGATTGAAAAGTGAATTTTGAATGACAAAGTGATGAAATAATGTGAGATATGCTAAGTAAATTGTATTTGGCTACTATATGTTGTTTTGTTTCTCTCTAGTAGTTAGGAATGTGATAACTCACTCCCGGTTTGTTGTTTGTGTTTGGATCCTGTGATGATCTTGAACCTTGTGTTCGGGGGAGCAGATGGCTAGGTGAAGTGCTTAAAGGAACCTTGTGCTGAAGGACGTCGGGACGCAATGCTCTGATAGGATGTGACAGTGGGGCATAAGTTTTATATTAATTGCATAATGTTAGTCTACTTTATCTTATCTCACTGCTTTAACAAAATATTTTTGTAAATTTTGACGGCCTTGTTTCGAGCCGAATATATTTTTTTTAATAAGTTTTAATTGATAATAGTGAAGTGAATGTGAACCTTTTACCCGTGTGAATTTGGTTACCGATATTTTTTATATATTTTATTTACTTATATGTCGGGGTAGAGGGTGTCACAGCCTGTATTGAGTCAACAATAATAGCTTCAGGCACTGTCTCACCATCTATGTTCATCATGGTAGCCTTCTTAGCATTCTTCCTTTGACTTTCTTCAACATACATTGTCTTCAAAGATTACAGAATAACTTTGTTTGGAATTTCTTCAAATAACTTGCCTACCAAGGCAACAATCTTTGCATCTTCAACCAACTTCTTGTGCTCCTCAGTTGATAGAGCTTTGAAAAATGCAAGGGCATCTTCTTCCAACTCTAAAGCCTCCTTTCTTTCCAGAGTCTCATCCAACTTGCCCTTCTTGCATGCTTTGGCCAAAGACTTATTCTTAGCCTTGGCAAATGCTATAACTTTTTTTTCTATTGACGGGAGAGATAATAGGTTTAGGCTGGGTATAAGGGGGTGGAGGAGGTGGTGACTAAAGTGTGGAAGCAAAGCTTCATGATGAATCAACAATGATTCAAAGGTGTTTTGATGATAATAATGATGACAACAAAAGATGATGACAAAGGTGATGAACAAAAATCTCAAAAAATCAAAGAACATCTCAAGTGAATCAAGAACAAGTCAAGAGTTCAAGAATCAAGGAGAATTCAAGACTCAAGAAGAAAGCCTAGAATCAAGAATCAAGACTCAAGATCTCAAGAATCAAGATCAAGATTCAAGACTCAAGATTCAAGAATGAAGAAAAGACTCAATCAAGATAAGTATTAAAAAGTTTTTTCAAAACTTTGAATAGCACATGAGTTTTTGACAAAACCTTTACCAAAGAGTTTTTACTCTCTGGTAATCGATTATCATATTGTTATAATCGATTACCAGTAGCAAAATGAGTTTGAAAAGTTTTCAAACTGAATTTACAACGTTCCAAATATTTTCAAAAGGTTGTAATCGATTACAATGTTTTGGTAATCGATTACCAATGTCCTTGAACGTTGAAATTCAAATTTAAAAATGAAGAGTCACATTGTTTCACTCAAAAGCTTTGTGTAATTGATTACACTTATTTGGTAATCGATTACCAGTGTTTGTTTCTGAAAAATCTAAAGATGTAACTCTTCAAAAAGGTTTTGACTTTTTCAAATGGGTTTTAAGTTTTTCTAAAAGTTATAACTCTTCTGAATGGTCTTCTTGACCAGACATGAAGAGTCTATAAAAGCAAGGCTTTGTTTTGCATTTTCAATCAATTTGATACAATCCTTTACAAGCCTTGAATCTCTTTGAATCTCTTTGAACTTCTTCTTCTTCTTTGTACCAAAAGCATTCTGAAGTTTTTTGGTTTTCTAAACCTTGAAAACTTGTGCTATTCATCTTTTCATTCTCTTCTCCCTTTGCCAAAAAGAATTCGCCAAGGACTAACCGCCTGAATTCTTTTTGTGTCTCTCTTCTCCCTTTTCCAAAAGAACGAAGGATTAACCGCCTAAATTCTTTTGTGTCTCCCTTCTCCCTTGTCAAAGAATTCAAAACGACACAGTCTGAGAATTCTTTTGATTCTTCCCATTCCCTAATACAAAAGCGTTCAAAGGTTTAACCGCCTGAGAATTCTCTTGTATCCCCATTCACAAAGTATCAAAGGTTTAACAGTCTGAGATCTTTGTCTTAACACATTGGAGGGTACATCCTTTGTGGTACAAGTAGAGGGTACATCTACTTGGGTTTGACTAAGAACAAGAGAGGGCACATCTCTTGTGGATAAGTTCTAGTGGAGGGTACATCCACTAGGGTTTCAAAGAGAACAAGGGAGGGTACATCCCTTGTGGATCTTTGCTTGTAAAAGGATTTTTACAAGGTTGAAAGAAATCTCAAGGACCGCAGGTCGCTTGGGGACTGGAGGTAGGCACGGGTTGTTGCCGAACCAGTATAAAAACTCTTGTGTTTGTTTCCTTCTTCCCTACTCTTTTACTTTCCGCTGTGCATTTAATTTTCACTTTTACTTTTTGTTAAGTTTCTCTTCTACTCCATATTCTCTTAACAACATAAGTAAAAGCCTTAGAAGAGTAATTTTTTAATTAGTAAAGGTTTAGGAATAATTAATTCAACCCCCCTTCTTAATTATTCTGAGGTCACTCGATCCAACAGTTTGAGAGATACAAGAATATGAGATACATATTCTTTCAATTTGGGTGGTGAGGGGCGTGTTGGCCGAGGTTAAGGGTGTTTGATTTTTATTGCTGGCCATTTAGTTGCTAGTCAAGATTCGGGTTCAGACTTAGAGTCTGGAGCCTTCCTTTATGGGGTTGTTCAAAGGTCTGAGGGTTTAGGTTCCAACGATGGTTGTTTCTTTGGCTTTTTGGCTTGATATGTTGGTTTGGGTGCAGATTTAGACTCAAGATCAACATGTTGATCTTGAGTGCTCGTCGTCTAGCCAACCAAAGACTGTGGTTCTTCCTTTGGCTCCTTCTTGACCTTTCTCTTTATATTCTTCTGAGCATACTCTCAGAAATTATCAGCAAACCCTATTTTCACAAAGGTCATCCCTTTAAGTTGTGTTGCCCCTCCAGACGGTGCCATACCACACACATCAACACCAATATCCCTCATAATTTAGGTGAAAAGCATAGCATAAGGGACATGATTCTTCTTCATTTTGGGGTTGAATCTGTCTTTGAAGACTTGCATCTAGTAGTAGAAAATGACTCCAGGAAAATTCACCGTCCACCCACCATCACTTTATACATTCAAAGCCTATCATTTCCACTGACACAATTTTTGGACCCTAATATGGGTATGACCATGTTGAATAGAAAGTTATGGATAAGTCTGGACATATAGGTCAAGTTTCCTGTCCTTAGGAAGCTAACGATCTCCTTCCTAACGTCTTTTTCTAGCCTTGGTTTTCCATATAGGATCAAATCAACAATTTTCTAAGAGATATCATTCTCTTAATCTCTATTAACAACAAGACTATCTTCAAGATATCCAGACGCAACAACAATGGTCCAACCAACGCGATCAAAGAGACCCTTAACAAGAAAGCCTTCTTCTTCAAGACTTTGGAAGTTCACCCATCATCCAAGGATGAAAAAGTCTTGTGGAAATGCATTCTTGGCATCCTCTTTGTTGTTGATTGCTAGAATCACAACAACTTCATTCCTTTTGGGTGCTATTGTTCACAAAAGATTGAAACTTTTTAAGTGAAAATATGAGATTTTTGAATTTTGACTTTTCATACACAAACAAAATAGCACAGAGAGTTCTGGGAACTCAAAGTTTCAAAAGAGTCTCTCTAATACCTACCTTTGCCTTTTATAAGTTTTGAAAACACACAGAGAGAAATGAACAGTATCGATTCAAATCACATCAAAAACTTGTTCTAAAACTGTTTTTCAACCATTACAAAAAGGGTTGCACACACCTTTTAAAAAAAACCTTCCAGTTACCACTTTGAAAACATTTTCCGATTTTGTATGTACACTTAAGTGCCCATTAGTCCAAAAGGTTAATGAAAAGTAATAAGACAATACAATCATATGAGAATAATAACATATTATCACTAATCTAATAGACCAACCATATTTAAATGTTCCCTAATACAGACGAAACAATCTTCAGACAAATGCTTAGTAAAGATATCAACCCATTGGTTATCCGTGTCTACAAACTTCATATCAAAAACACCTTTTTTCCATATAATCATGAATGAAATGATATCTTATCTCAATATGCATAGCCTTCGAATGTTGTATGGGATTCTTACACAGATTGATTGCACTAGTGTTGTCACAATATACCAATATATTATTCTTAAAACTAGAGTAATCTTCTCACTGATACTTTACCCATTATAGTTGTGAGAAACAACTTGCAACAGACAAATATTCAGCTTCTATTGTAGACAGAGCAATAGAGTTATGCTTCTTACTTGCCCAAGATATCATACAAGGTCCAATATAGTGGCACCACCACTAGTGCTTTTTCATTGAACTTTGTATCCTACATAGTCTACATCAGAGTATCCTACCAATCTGAAGTCTTGATTTTTCTTATAGAACATACTTTGGTTAGTAATGCCTACTAGTTAGTGTAATATCCTTTTAACATCTTTGAGATGTGACTCTTGAGGATCAGACTTAAATCTAACACACAAACATACATTATACATAATATCATGTCTACTAGCAGTCAAATACAAAAGTGAGCCAATCATATCTCTATAGATCGTTTCATCTACTAGTCTACTTATGTCTTTACTTAGAGGATTGAAAGCATGCATAGGTATTTTCATTGGTTTGGCACCTTCCATCTTGAACTTCTTTGGAACTTAAGTTCTCCGACCATGCTCATTTCAAACTCACATTTCATCATATAAGAGAAATCCTTACATAGAGATTCGTTAGTAGCTCCAAATATAATATCACCTACATAGATTTGAGCTATAATGAATTACTTGCCAACATCTCTTCTAAAGAGAATTGTATCCACTTTGCCTCTCATAAAACCATTTTCTAAAAGAAAAGAACTTAGTCTTTCATACCAAGCATGAGGTGTTTATTTTAGACCATGCAGAACCATTTTAAGTTTAAAAACATGCTTTATAAGGGTATGATCTTGAAAACTAGGAGGTTGTTTGACATACACTTCCTCTTCAATAGATCCATTTGAAAAAAAAACACTTTTAACATGCATTTGAAAAAGCTTTATGTTTTTATAAGCAAAAAAGACAATATGATTCTTATAGCTTCAACTCTGGCAACAAAAGTAAAGGTTTTTGTGAAATCTATACCTTCTTGCTGGTTATAGCCATAAGCTACCAACCTAGCCTTGTTTCTTACTACTTTACCTTGTTCGTCCACCTTACTTCTGAATACCCATCTTGTTCTAATGATGATTTTGTTCTTAGGCTTAGGAACAAGTGTCCAGACATCATTTCTGGTGGAGTTCTTCCTCTATTATAATGATCCAATTATCATTAGCCAGTGCTTTATCTATCATCTTAGGTTCTATTTTAGACACAAGTGCGTAGGACACAAGATCTTTGAATCATTATCTAGTTCTGACTTTGTCAATCTGATCTCCAATGATCTGATCTTGAGGGTGGCACTTAATAAATTTCAAGTCCTCCATTTGAAGTTTTTGGCTAGATGAATCTCTAATCTGAGGAAGGATTTCATTAGACCATGTGACTTTATTTACCTTGAGTGCAACAGATAGACCAATGTGCATATCTAGAGAATCATCCTCAAGATCTGATAGCTTACTACTAGTTGTTTGACCATCATTTAACTTAACACGATTAGATTCTTCAACAACTAAAGTTCTTGAGTTAAACATTATGTATGCTTTAGATGTGTCATAATACCCTATGAAGATTCTTTTATTCACCTTTGAATCAAATTCTACAAGTTGATCTCTAGTGTAAAGATGGAACATTCATATCCGAAAGGATGAAAGTATAAAATATTGGGTCTTCTTCCTCTTCGTAGTTCATAAGGAGTCATTTTGATCAATGGTCTTATCAATATTTTGTTTTAAACATAGCAAGTTGTGTTCACTGCTTCTGCTCTTAAGTGTTTAGGAAGTGAGTTTTCGCAAAGCATGGTCCTAGCAATTTCTTGTAGAGTTCTAATTTTCCTTCCAACTATTTCACTTTGTTGAGGTGTTCTTGGTGAATAAAATGCATCAAAAATACCATTCATTTCACATAATGATTTGAACTCAGCATTCTCAAACTCAGTTCCATGGTCACTTCTGATAAAAGAAATGCAAAACCATTTTAGATTTTGAACCCTCTTACAGAATATATCAATGACCTTGAAAGACTCATGTTTATGTGCAAGAAAGTAAACCCATGTATATCTTGAGTAGTCATCAACCATGACAAAGGCTATTTCTTACCTCCCAGACTCAACGCTTGAGTTGGTCCAAACAAATCCATGAGTAACAATTGTAACGCTCTCATGGTGGAAACAACATCTTTTGATTTAAAAAAAAAGTTTTGATCTATTTCCCTTGTTGACATTCTTCATAGAGAAGATGTATTTTCCAACAAATATTAGGTAGTCATTTTACTAAATCTTTCAACATCTCTAGATAGCAGACATGTTACATTTTATTTGCTAATTTCTATCAAATCAATCTCATACAGATTGTTGTGTCATCTAGCAGTAAAGAAGAACTTGCCAGCTTTTGTCTTGACTATACATTGGTCTTTGTTGAAAGGTACAATATAACCACTATCTCAAAATTAACTTATGCTAACATATTATAAACTAATTCTTCAACATATAAGACTTTGTCTATGGAGACTAGAGAAGGAATACCAATTTTACCTATACCAGTGATCTTCCCTTTATTCATCCCTCCAAAGGCAACTGTTCCTCCTTCAATTGGTGAACAGCTACTGTCCAGGTACTAGTTTAAACCTTAGCTTTTTCCTACCAAGGATATATGTAATAGGAACAATCTAAGATTTTAATATTAATACCCTTAGACATTTGCTTCTTCTTATGGATGCATCTGAACTTAGAATGTCCAAACTTACGACAGAAGTCACATTTGTTTGAATCAGACTATGACTTGGAAGATGATGCCCCTTTTTCTAAACCTAGACCAAACTTATCATAGGGATGTTGATGAAATTTTAAAAGCATGGTTAAGGTGTTCGAGCTTTCCAAAAACTTCGCAAAGTCTTTGGTAAGACAAGCTACTTGCTCTCTTAGTTTTTCAACTATAGAGTTTGGATTTTCTTCAAAACATCAGTTGAAGCTAAAGATATTTGAGTGAGGAAAAGTTCTCTCACTTAGCTTAAACTTTATTGCTTTCAAATGGCATATATATATATATATATATATATATATATATATATATATATATATATATATATATATATATATAGAGAGAGAGAGAGAGAGAGAGAGAGAGTACATGAGAAGAGAGAGACAGCTTCTCACACACAAATAACCTAACCCTGTTGTCTCTCTATATACAAAGCAAGATACAAGAAAATAAACAATATCCAACACTCCCCCTCAAGCTGGAGCATATAAATCATATGCACCAAGCTTGGAACAAATGGTCTGAATTCTAGGTCCTCTTAAGGACTTAGTCAAAATATCTGTTGGCTGGTCATTAGAATTAATAAACTCAGTGACAATCTCCTTAGACAATAGCTTCTCCCGAATGAAATGACAATCAATCTCTATGTGCTTAGTCCTCTCGTGAAAGACTGGATTTGAGGCAATGTGGAGAGCAGCCTGATTATCACAGAATAACTTTATTTGCACAACTTCACAGAATTTCAATTCTTGGGGAAGTTGTTTAATCCACATGAACTCACATGTAACCATAGCCATGGATTGATATTCAGCTTCTGCACTAGACCAAGCAACAATAGCTTGCTTCTTGCTCTTCCAAGAAATAATATTCCCTCCAATGAAGACACAATAACCTGATGTAGATCTCCTATCCATAAGACAACAACCCAATCTGCATCATAATATCCTGATAGTTGTGTATTACCCTTGTCTTCATACAACAATCCTTGTCCAGGAGCTCTTTTAATATATCTAAGAATATGCATGACAACATTCCAATGATCAACATGAGGATTATGCATGAATTGACTAACTACTCCAAAAGAAAAGGAGATATCAAGTCTCGTAATGGTGAGATAAATTAGCTTTCCTACAAGTCTCCTATACCTCTCGGGATCAAGATGAGCTTCACTCTGATCTGCCATGAGCTTCATATTTGGGTCCATAAGGCTATCAACAGGTCTACAATTTTGCATGCCTATTTCCTCCAGAATATCTAGAGCATACTTCCTTTGAGAGATCATGAAACCATCTTCAGATTGAGCCACCTCAATACCAAGAAAATACTTCAAATGTCCCAGATCTTTGGTTTGGAAATGGCTAAATAAGTGCTCTTTTAGCTGGACAATCTTAGTAGTGTCATTCCCTGTAATCACTATATCATCAACATAAACCATTAGATAAACACACTTTCGGGGAGATGTATGACGGTAAAATATAGAAGGATCAGCTTCACTACGTTTCAGCCCAAAAAGCTCAACAACATGACTAAATTTACCAAACCAGGCTCGAGGAGATTACTTCAACCCATAGAGAGATCGGTGAAGCTTACACACAAGACCATACTCCCCCTGAGCAACAAACCTAGGAGGTTGCTCCATATAAATATCCTCCTCAAGATCACCATGGAGGAATGCATTCTTAATATCAAGCTGATGGAGAGGCCAGTGATGCATGGCAGCCATAGCAAGAAACAGGCAGACATAAGTGATTTTGGCTACAGGAGAAAAAGTATCACAATAATCAAGACCATATATTTGTGTGTAGCCTTTAGCTACCAAGCGAGTCTTATGCCGATCAACCTCACTATTGGGCCCAACTTTAACAGTATAGACCCATCTATAACCCACAGTTGTCTTGCCAAGAGGAAGGGGAACAAGTTCCCAAGTACCATTATCCTTAAGAGCCTGCATTTCATCAACCATGGCCTATCACCATCCAGGATGATCAAGTGCCTCATGGACAGTAGAAGGAATAGTAAGTGAAGACAATGAGAAAACAAAGGAAATATATGTAGGAGATAAACAATGATAACTTAAGAAATTATAAATAGGATGGGGATTATGAGTAGAATGAGTACCTTTCTTGATGGCGATGGGCCAATCTGAGTCAGAATGATAAAAAGAAGTGGAAGAAGAAGGAGGATCCATGAGTTGAGGACTGGTTGAAGAAGGATGTGGATCACGAGAAGAAACTTCAGGTACGGTAGATCCAACTTGCTTTGTCTTGCTTTGATATGTAACTTCAGGTGAATTTGGTGGAGAAGATGGGACAACACTAACATTTTGGTTTGAATTACCTGGAGGACAATAAGAAGGAATTGGAAGAACTTCCTGGAGAGAAGAGGGATGATCCATGGATGGTGAAAAGAAGGGTGTGTCTTCAAAGAAGGTTACATCTGCAGACATATAGTATCGTCTAGTGGTTGGAGAATAGCACTTGTAACCCTTTTGAAGACGAGAATACCCCAAAAAGACACACTTGACTGACCCAGCAGAAAGTTTATCTAAGCCAGGAGAAAGATCATGGAAAAAGCAAGTACAACCAAACACTTTGGGAGAAACATGAAATAGTGGATCATGAGGAAAAATAATCGAATGAGGAACTTGGTTTTCAAGGGAAGAAGAGGGCATCCTATTAATTAAGAAACAAGCAGTAAGCACTGCATCTCCCCAATAGTGGGTAGGAACATTAGAGTTTAACATTAGGGAATGTGCAGTTTCAAGAAGATGACGATTCTTCCTTTCTGCTATACCATTTTGTTGAGGTGTATGAGGACATGTGGACTAATGCAGAATACCTTTTGAAGATTAAAAGGAAGAGAGATCATGAGAGAAATACTCTTTAGCATTATCACTTCTGAAAATCTTAATTGATTTGCCAAATTGATTCTTAATCTCATTAAAGAACGACATGATTATAGGCAAAAGTTCATATCTATCTTTCATTAAATAAATCCAAGTACATCTAGAAAATTCAACAATGAAGGTTACAAAATACTGAAAACCAAAAAGATGTAACCCGACTTGGTCCCCAAATATCAGAGTGGCTGGTAGAAAGCCGAGTTGCATCTTTGTACAGTTTGAGGAAATGATGACCTAACATGTTTTCCTAATTGGCAAGACTCATAATCTAAGACTCTAAGATTCTTGAGACTAGGAACCATCATTTTCAATTTTGGTAGGCTTGGATGACCCAGACGATCATGCAAAAGTTTGGGTTTTGAGGATGCAAAACAAGACACCGAAAAGCTGGATTCTAAATAATAAAGTCCTCATGATTCACGTCCTTCTCCAATCAGTCGACCCGTCCCATGTTCCTGAATAATAAAAGAATTAGCAGTAAAGGTTACTGAGCAATTTAAAGAGCGAGTCAACTGACTTAATGAGATTTTATTATATGGACACTAAGGAACAAATAATACAGAATTTAGTTTCAATGAAAGAGATAATGAAACTTGACCACTTCCTTGAGACGCACCTTTGGAGCCATTAGCTACAGTAACAAGGTGAGGAATTTTTGGAAAAGAAATGGATGAAAAGGAAGACTTGTTACCAGAGATATGATCAGAGGCACCTGAGTCAAGTATCCAAGGACTAGGACTTCCAATGGACTGAGAAACACAAGCTGTTGAGAAACATGGTACTTGAAGATGATGCTTGATTGCTGGATTTCTTGGACTTGAGCTTCAAATACTCCTCATACTCCTCATCAGAGAATTTGGGCTCTAGTTTCTCTGACTTACACACTTGTGCTACTTTTTCAGGAAAACCATGCAATGAGTAACAATTCTCTTAAATGTGGCCCATCCTCTTGCTATAAGTGCAATGAGGACGTCCACATCTTCCACCACGACCTCCTCTATTGTTACGGCCTCCCCCAATACATGAGGCACGCGAAGAAGTCTGGTGATGAGAGAGTCCATTGAAGGAACTAGATCTCCAGCAAGAACTTGATCACGCACATGATCAAAATCTGAGTGTAGGCTCCTCAAGATAAGAACCATGTAAAATTTATCCATCTTTCTATCCACTTCCTCCAACAAATCAACCACAAGAAAGCTCTTCAGCTCTTCCACAACAGCCCTAGCTTTTCCCATATGTGCAATCATGTCATGGTTGGTTTGCTTGAGAATCGTAACCTTCATTGTCGCATCAAATAGACTTTGGATGTCATTGGCAAAGATATCTTGGGCCTTTTTCCAGAAAGAACAACATGTTTTGAATGATCTAAGGATCTCCAAAACATCTGGCTCAACTGATTGCCATAAAATAGCACAGAGTTGATAATCCAGCTTTTCCCACTCTGGTCTTTTATCATTTGGGACAACATCAACACTTTTCTCCAAGTGGTCGTGGTGGCCTTGGCCGAGAAACCACAGCTCCACTGAAGCAGATCAAGATAAATAATTCTTCCAATTGAGTTTTTCTATTGTTATGGTTAGAGTTCCGGAGAAGGAGAGCACTGCTCCAGACGAAGCCATTTCTACTCAAAAACACAAAACCCTGGTGGAGAAAATGGGAGAAGAACCAGGCCAACACGTTCCAAGTGTCAAAACTGGAAAATGAAGGCTGGAATGGGCTTAAAAGGGTTCGACGAGTGGACTGACATTGGTCACGCGCGAGAATGGGCGATGGACGGCGATGGCAGCCACGCGCGAGAACGGGTGATGGAAGGTGATGGTGCATGGTGATGGGTGAGTGACTGGTTGGCCACGCAAATTGTGGGGTTAGGTTGCGCTTCTCGAGGCACACCAAACCCTACTGTCGCCAGAGAAAAATGGCAGCGGACGACGGCGGCGTAGACAACGGCATGGGGGTGAACCTGGCTCTGATGCCAAGTTGAAGCTAGAGATATTTAAGTGAGGAAAAGTTCTCTCACTTAGCTTAAATTGTATTGCTTTCAAATGGCATATATATATAGAGTACATGAGAGGAGAGAGACAACTCACACACAAATAACCTAACCCTGTTGTCTCTCTATATACAAAGCAAGATACATGAAAATAAAAAATATCCAACAACATCAATTGATTTCGTCAACTCATCATTTTCAAACATAGATGCTTTATATTTTTCTTTATATTTTTTAATTGAAGATAAATCATATGATACTTCTAAATAAGCACGTCATAGGGCATTTCTTCTTCATGGTCTGATGAAGCATTAGAAGAGGTATCAGACTCAGAACAAGTTTTTACCTCAACGTTTTCATTTGTATCTACCATTAGATAGATGTTGGCTTGTTCATCCCCTGAACTACTACTCTTCTTATTGTCTAATTCATCGCTGGTGAGGATTAGATATTTATTTTTCTTGTCACCTGAATATTTTTTCTTCTTCAACTGGGAACACTCATTCTTCATATGTCCTGATTTTTGACATTCAAAGCAGATGATCTCATTGCTCTCCTCCGTATATTTCTTCTTGAATCTTGTGTCCTTTTTTTGGAGGAGTGCTGAAACTTTCCTTTCTTTTTCATCATTTTCTTGAACTTCCTAGACATGAGAGCTACTTCATCATCTATGGAATCTCTAGAACTGTTGTTTGATCCATCAAACTCAGCCATCCACACTTTAAGAGCTTTGGAAAAAAATCTTATTTTCTTATCTTCTAGAGCTAGTCTTTTCAGATTTGAGGGCAACAAGATCTTTCTTTGGCCGATGATCTAATTTATGAAGATGGACTTCGTGAACTCTTAGGATGCCTAACAATTGATCCCATGCAAGGTTTTCATATTTCTAGCTTCTTGGATGACTGTTGTTCTTGGTTCCCACACTTTGGGAAAGTTGTCTAAGATCTTCAGGTTTATATGATCTTTGATGAAGGTGTGTCCTAGAGCTTGAAATTTAGAAGCACTTGAATTCTTCCAAACATGTTATCAACAGATTCTCCTTCTTTCATGGAGAAGCTCTCATAGTGTCGTGTCAAAGTGAGGGATAATCCTTTCATGTGTGTTAGACAAGTGGCCTCAGATATCTTAAGAAGGGGGATTGAATTAAGATATTGCAAACTATTTCCCCAATTAAAATTCTATTTCAATTTCAATGCAAGTTACAAATTCCCTTAAAATGAACTCTTAAATAATGATTCAAATAGAACAATCTGAATATAAATATAAAGCAATAATAAATAAAAGAGTTTAAGGGAAGAGAAAGTGCAAACTCAAATTTATACTAGTTTGGCCACACCCTTGTGCCTACGTCTAGTCCCCAAGCAACCCGCTTGAGAGTTCCACTATCTTGTAAAATCCTTTTACAAGTTCTGAACACACAAGGACAATCATTCCTTTGTGCTCAGAATTCTTTTACAACAAGAGACCCTCGGTCTCTCAATCCCCTTTGAGAATTTAGAAAGAAGAGAAGAATGAATCTCTCTTGAAAGAGATAGATTGTACAATCTAAGCACTCAATTAATTCCTTATTGAATTGCAAGTGTATTGGCCAAGGAATTCTTAAGAGGATAAAATGTTTTTGCTCTTTGAGAGAATAAGACTAGTTGTTGTCAAAAACTCTGAGCAAATTCGTGTTTCAAGTCACATATATATAGACCTTTGGTGGTCATGTAAAAACCATTTGAAAAGATGTGACTCTTAGAAATAATTTTCTGAAAATCTCCTCTGGTAATCAATTACAGGTTTTGTGTAATCGATTACAGGTTTAAAAATTTGAATTAAAACGTTTATTAACTGTTGGTAATCGATTACCAATATTGAGTAATCGATTACACAATTTAAAATTTAAATTCAAATTTTTAATAGCTGTTGTAAACCATTTTTGGCCACTAGTAATCGATTACATCCTCTGGTAATCGATTACAAGAGAGTAAATCTCTTGAAAAACACTTTTTAACTTAAATTACTTGGTCAAACCTTTTGCTATATCAATTAGGAATTCCCTTCCTAAAATACTAGTGATCATCTTGATGTTGTGTCTTGTATTCTTGAATCATTTTCTTGAATTTAAACTTAAAAAGCGCATTTGCATCATTTGCATCAAATCATCATGATCATCATCAAAACATCAAAGTCATTTGCTTCTACAATCTCCCCCTTTTTGATGAGGACAATATAAGTCCTGAAATCAAGATACAAGCAAGCAATGTATATGCATAATATATTGCGCGTTCACTCCCCCTATGTTTTGGAATTGATGATCACTTGATTTCTAAGCTTTTTCTAAGCTTCTTTACCACCCCATTTTTCTCCCCCTTTGGCAACATCAAAAAGCCAAAGTTCATGGGAATCAATACAGATAAAATAATGAAGTGGACAAAGATCAATTATAAGTCATAACCAACCAAAATCATAAATAAGTCATAACCAAAATATAATCCAAATAGTCATAATTCAAAACCACATAGAATCCAAACATAAAAGACTCAAGTCCAAATACTAAAAGATAAATAAAGTGCAGAAAATGATAACTTAACTACCATAGCCAAAATACAAGGCTTAAAAGAAAATTAGAAACTAAACTCTAAAAAGGTGGAGGTGGTGGTGGAAGGTCGAAGCTCTGACGAATATAACCCACATCTTCTTCAAGTTGTGTGAGACGGATATCCATGCCGGCAAAGCGATTATCCAAAGAATCAAAACGGTCACCAACATAAGTACGAAGACCTCGTAACTCGAAAAGAACTTCAGTCATGAGGGCTGAATCATCTCGCTGAGGAGGAGGAGAAGGAGTACGCTTATCTTGAGGAGGAAGTGCATCTTTCTTCAGCCATTGACCATTCCGATCCTTATGGTATCCAAAAGAAGTCACTGCACCAGCACCAATAGCAAAGGAACGCTTGACTTGAACAAATGGTTCATCATCAAGCAGAATTTGAAAATGACGGAGAAATAGAGTGACCAATTGAGGGTAAGGGAGAGGTGCATTGGCCCGTAATGCCTTATGCATTTGGTATCGAACCAAGTGAGCCCAATCGATCTGACGACCGGTAAGGAAAGCCCATATCAAAATCAAATCCTCCTTAGTGGCTTGAGCCAAATTTGAAGACCGGGGAAGCAAAATTCTAACAATAATGTAGTGCATGATGCGATTATCAAAGGTTAATGATTCGGCCAGCAATCTACCGGTCATTTCAGCCTGGTCATTGCAAACCATACGACGAGCATCATGACTAGAATAATCAAATTTCCAGTCATCAACAATGGTGCCCTCAAAAGGTGCACCTTGACTGGGTAATTTAGTCAAAGAAAAAAACAATGATTGATCAATGATCATGGGAATACCATGCACCTCAGAAGAAATAATGTCAACCTGAATTTTTAAATTGCAGTAAAAGACTTTGACATGTTTAGGATAATAAGGCAATTTTAAAGAAATGAAATCAACCAAGCCAGAATTTTGAAACACTTGATAACAATCAAATGTCTCATCATTGAAAAAATCTATGTCTAGGTACTTAGGGTCTAAAATGATCCTAGAAGAAAATTGAGAGAGGTACCGTAGACGTTGATCATCGGAAGAAAACAGAGTGGATGATCTTGGAGATGACAAGGAAGGATGGATAGGTGTTGTGGGTGCTTCGGATGGTCCGTGGTGGCGATGACCAGTAGTAGCGGCGGAGGAGGATGATCCCTTTCTCTTCTATGGTGATTCTACCGTTTGATGAAGTTTTAGTGAATTTCAATCGGTGGAATCGAAAGAGGGGTGAAAAAGAGGAAGATTGGGCTTTACGGGACGTGTTTTGGTGAAGAAATGAGGAAGATATGAGAATTTGAAGATTAGGGATGAAGGAGGCTCGAGAACGAGGGTAAGGCTGCGCAGCGTGACTGGTTTCGTGGGTATTTATAGAGGAGGACAAAGTGTAATCGATTACAAGGTATGGTAATTGATTACAGGAGTAGTAAGCCTTCTGGTAATCGATTACAGGCTGCCTGTTCTTGTGTAATCGATTACACTGAATGGTAATCGATTACCAGAGCATAAACTAGGCTAGTTTCTCTAAAAATTACCTATGTCTATGCTAAATACATCTAATACTATCAATCATCACTACTAATGCATTTAATTCAATCATTCAAACATCAAACACACAATAATTTATAAATCTTATAATAATAACAAGAATTTAAACAAAATCAATCAAAGTAACATACTTAACACAAACAATCAATCATAAAAATAAATTAATCAATCAATCCTTATTTATCTAAATCACTAACATCTAAGAGGCCTAATTCCCTTCTAATAGAGAAGAAAGTTTCTTTGGGGAAAGGTTTTGTGAAGATATCAGCAAGTTGATTCTTAGTATCAACAAACTCTAACACACAATCTCCCTTTAGAACATGATCTCTTAGAAAATGGTGCCTAATTTCTATATGTTTAGTTCTAGAGTGTTGAACTAGATTTTTGGAAAGATTAATTGCACTTGTATTATCACATCTAATAGGTATATGGTCAAGAAGGATTCCATAATCAGAAAGTTGTTGCTTCATCCATAAGATTTGTGCACAACAACTGCCGGCAGAAATATATTCCACTTCTGTAGTGGATAAAGAAACACTATTTTGTTTCTTACTATGCCAAGAAACTAGAGCAAATCCAATGAACTGAAAAGTTCCACTTGTGCTCTTTCTATCTGTTTTAGAACCGGCAAAGTCCGAATCAGAATATCCAATTAAAGTGCATGTGGAATTTCTAAGATACCATAAACCTATGTTCATAGTGCCTACTAAATATCGTATGATTCTTTTAACAGCACTAAGATGTGATTGTTTAGGATTTGATTGAAATCTAGCACACATACACACACTAAACATTATATCAGGTCGGCTAGCAGATAAATAAAGAAGTGATCCGATCATACCTCGATATTGCTTAACATCTATTGACTGACCGGATTCATCTTTATCTACATAGCAAGCAGTGCTCATTGGTGTAGCCATGTGCTTAGCATTTTCCATGTCGAATTTGTGGATTAACTCTTTGCAATACTTGGATTGATTGACAAAGATACCATCCTTGGTTTGTTTAATTTGAAATCCAAGAAAGAAATTAAGTTCTCCCATCATTAACATTTCAAACTCACTTTGCATGTCATGGGAGAATTCCTTGCACAATAATTCATTAGTGGATCCAAAAATAATATCATCAACATAAATTTGAACTAATAAAATATCATGTGATTTTCTCTTTATAAAAAGAGTAATATTCACTTTTCCTCTAGAGAAGTCCATTTCTAAAAGGAACTTACTTAAACGCTCGTACCAAGCCCTAGGGGCTTGTTTCAAGCCATATAAAGCCTTTTTCAATTTATAAACATGATTTGGCTTATCCAGTATTTCAAAACCTGGTGTTTGTTCAACATATACTTCTTCTTGAATTAAGCCATTTAGAAAAGCACTTTTAACATCCATTTGATAAAGCTTGAAATTCATTATGGATGCATATGCTAAGAGCATTCTAATGGCTTCTAATCTAGCAACTGGAGCATATGTTTCTTCATAATTTATACCTTCTTCTTGATTATATCCTTTTGCAACTAATCTAGCCTTATTTCTAATGATTATTCCATGTTCATCTAACTTATTCTAAATACCCATTTTTGTTCCTATGATGGGATAGTTTTTAGGTTTCTCAACAAGTTCCCACACATTGTTTCTTTCAAATTGATTCAGTTCTTCTTGCATAGCAATTATCCAATTGTCATCTATTATGGCTTCTTTTATATTTTTAGGTTCAATCATAGATACAAAAGCCATATTATTGCATAATTCTTTAAGAGAATGTCTAGTTGTTATCCTTTTTGAGATATCACCAATAATGTTGTCGAGGGGATGATCTTTTGAGGCTTTCCATTCTTTTGGAAGTTCATCATTTGATTTTGCTTCTTCTTGAGGATCTTCATTGCTTCCTTTCCCTTTTCCTTTAGAATCTTGTCCATGAATATGAATTTGTTCTAAAGATTCTGCAATATCATCTAGTATATTCTTTCTTGATAGAATAACATTAGATTCATCAAAAGAAACATGAATGGATTCTTCAATACTCATAGTTCTTTTGTTATATATTCTATATGCTTTACTTTGCAATGAATATCCAAGAAAGATGCCTTCATCAGATTTTGCATCAAATTTTCCTAGATTATCTTTACCATTATTAAGCACAAAAAATTTGCAACCAAAAACATGAAGATGTGAAATGTTAGGTTTTCTACCATTATATAACTCATATGGGGTTTTCTTTAAAATGGGTCTTATTAAGGCCCTATTCATGATGTAACATGCAGTATTGACAGCTTCAGTCCAAAAATATTTTGAAACGGAAGTATCATTTAATAAAGTTCTAGCAATTTCTTCCAATGACCTATTTTTCCTCTCAACAACTCCATTTTGTTGAGGGGTTCTAGGTGCAGAAAAATTATGCTCAATACCATATTCATCATAGAATAATTCAAAATCTTTGTTTTCAAATTCACCCCCATGATCACTTCTAATGGATGCAATCTTAAGATTTTTCTTGTTTTGTATAACTTTAGCAAGTTTCCTAAATGCTTGAAATGCATCACTTTTATGAGTAATGAATAATGTCCATGTAAATCTAGAGAAATCATCAACTATGACAAGAGCATAGTAATTTCCTCCAAAACTCATGGTTCTAGATGGACCAAATAAATCCATATGCAATAATTGTAAGGGTTGAGTGGTTGAAACAATATTTTTGGGTTTGAATGAGACTCTAGTTTGTTTTCCCTTTTGACATGCATCACATAGTTTATCTTTTTCAAATTTTAATTTAGGCTAACCAACTACTAAATCTTTTGAAATTAATTTGTTTAAGTGATCCATGTTTATGTGAGAAATTCTTTTATGCCATAACCATGGATCATCGTCTTTGCTAAGAAAACAATAATTGTTATCTAGTTTTAGGCTTAAGTCTATCATGTATACATTTTTGACTCTATATCCTACATGCTTTATATTAATGTCATGCTTATGTTCTATAAGACATTTTTGAGAATCAAATGATACTAGATAGCCTTTGTCACATAATTGACTAACACTAAGTAGGCTGTGTTTAAGACCTTCAACAAGTAGAACATTTTCAATGGAGTTTGAAGAATTTGTACCTATTTTACCAACTCCAAGGATTCTACCTTTATTGTTGTCACCATAAGTTACATGTCCGCTTTTCTTGGGATAGATATGTGTAAACTTTGATGCATCTCCAGTCATATGTTTTGAACATCCGCTATCTATGTACCATTCATTCCTCAAAGACACCTATGTGTTCGTGGAATGCGTGACAGGATCTCCCACCCTGAGTGTTGTGGTTTCAATGATTAGTGTTTAATATGTTTCCAGTTAAGTTGAATTATGGGTATATCTTAAGGTTGTTATAGACCCTTGGGAATCATGTTCGTACTAAGAATTTTGTATGCATTTTAGTTAGATGAAGATGACCCTTAGAATATGCTATGTCTAGGTGAAAGATAACTACAAATTCTTATTGGGCAGAAGTTGTTTTGAGATAAAAGGAAACTTAAGAATAAGATGAATTGCAGTTAACTAGTAGTAGAATAAAATGGTTATTTTAGGATTCATTGGATTAACCCTACCCCTTGTTAAAGATGACTCTAGTAAGTTTAAGCTTTTTAGTGAAATTTATATAGGGAGTAAAACTTAAGTTTGAACAATTTTATAGAAGTGAGAAGTGATTTATTTTGCTTATTTAGTTAGTATCAGGAGGACATCTTAGAGTTGAACCATTACGATTTCTTGAAGCAAGACTTATAAGTCAAGTATACGAAAGTGAGAAAGATCATGTTGAAGGAAGAGGCTTAGACTCAAGGGTAAGCAAATCATGTATTCTCGATAGTCATTGTGAACTAGGATTGGTGGAGCGTGAAAGTCTCGACACTTTTTTTTCTTTCTTCTTTTCTTGAACCGTCCCATGTTAAAAAAAAAGGGGTCGACCATGTGTTTAGTCGCGTTTTCTTGTGTATGTTTGTTTGTTTCAAATTGTTATCCGTGTTTCCTATGATATTATCCTACACCAAATAGTATGTCTTTCACATTCTATTATAGTTGAGATGTCACTCTCGTGAGAAAACTTACTTATGAAATACTATCATTAAGTAAACGAGGATCACCGAATTTAGTTGATAAGTAAGTTTTCTCACGAGAGTGACATCTCAACTATAATAGAATGTGAAAGACATACAACTTGTTATTGAGATGCGTGATATCTTTTTCTCGATCTTTCGGCAAGTTTCGGGGACGGAACTTCTTTTAAGAGGGGTGGAATTGTAACATCCCATTTTTCGTAAGCCAATTTAAAAAGAATTTTTTTTAAAAATAAATAGAGTTTTAGAAAAATGATCAAGTTTTTATAAATAAATAAATAATGAGAAATAATGATCTGAAGGAAAAAAAAAGGACATTTAATTTATTCATTTGATAGGGAATAAAATAAAGTTTCTTTTTTTATAAAATAATAAAAATAAATAGAGTAAATAATAGATCTTGAATACCCTAGCTATATATAGCAACATGTTAGGTCATTTTTCAGACTGACTCCTCAGCCTCCTCTGCCTCTCAATTTTGTTTTTTCTCTCCTTTTTCCAAAATCTTTTCTTTTTTCCGCAGCCCATCAAACCTGTCTCAGAAAAATGACTCCTTCACCGTTGGATCGTCGTGAAAATTGAGCACCACGTTAGCAACTCAATTCCGAGAATTCTCACCGTTGAGAATTTTGATATCCTGTTTGAGTTGAGAGAAATACCTTTTTCATTGTAGCATTTTTCTTTCCCGCAGCAACCCAGAGCTGTCTTGATAAAACTACGATCCTGGTTTCGTTAACCATTAGATTGTAGTAAAATTTGGATATGTTGTTTGAAATTCAATTTCGCACGCTTTCACCGTTGGGATTTACGAGATAATGTTCGTGTATGGAGAAAAAGGAATCTTATGAAGATAATACAAATGGAGGCTTCAATCCCTTCTCCGTCTCTCCGACGTTTGGGAACTCTATCGGAGCAGTCGAAGGAAAAAACTGGAGGAATCTCAAGGAACCGCTAGAGATGCTGCTATCGCTGGCCGAAGACACGTGAGTCCGCTTAGAGGTAAGGGATGAGTTATTCACAGTTGCGGATTAGTAAGAACATGTGTAGGGATCCTTAGAGATATCAATTGAAATGAGTTTTGGGGTGTTTTTGCAATTTTCATTTTATCCTTATAATTATTATAGTGAATTATATTTTTTTGATGAATCAGTTGATGTCCCAATGAGAAATGGCTGTGAGATTGATGTGTTCTTATGTTGAGTGTGAACCCCTTAGAAAAATTAAGCTCTTTTTATTAACGAAAATTATATTTTAAATAATATTATTCAATGACTTATTTTATACAAATTATCATCTTGTTCTAATTTTTCTACGACGATGATCAACATGTTATGTGTATATAATTATTGTAATACTAGAATAATAAATTAAAGAAATTGTAAGGTTAATGCCTAGTGGTAATTTCTTTTGATGTAATATTAAATTGTTATAGAAATCATTTTATTAAAAACAATGTAGTTTAATTTACTATATACATATACATATATATGTTTTGTATCATGCAAATATTATTATTGTGTGATGTGTATATGAGTTATAAGGTGTAATAAGTTATTATAATGATATTATAATATTATTGTGAAGATTGAGTAGTACAAAGTTGAATGTGTCAATTTGCGAGATACATGTAAAAAATGATATGGTTGATGTGATATTATAAGATGTTAAATTGTGGGCATGATATTTGATTGTCAATAAGTGTGTGTGTTTAACACTTGATATGACAATAATTATATTGTGAGCTATGAATTATACAATAATCCGACCAGTGTTATCTTGAGAAAAGCGTTGATGCGCAGTGTTTAAGAAAAAGTGTAGATTTCCTATTCAGGAACCAGTGTTAAATTGTAGCGCAATGTGTTAAAGGTGTTTGAAACACAAGTGTGAGGTCGTGGGTATTGTATAATTCATGAGCAATGCTTATAAATGAAATATGTGATGAATTGTGGAATAATATGTTGCCTTGAGATTATAATATTGTTATTGAGATTGAGTAAAAGTGTAAAGTAGAACAAGTGTTGAATTGTGAGATACGGGAAAACATGTGATGGTGGATTGTGACATTATGAGATGTGAAATTGTGAATGAGTTTTGGTTGTGAATAAGTGTGTGATTAACTCTTGATGTGACATTATTTGTGTTGTAAGTTGTGAATTGTACAATAACCCGACTAGTGTTATCTTGAGAAAAGTTTAAATGCGCAGCGTTAAAGATAAAGTGTAGGTTTCCTATTTAGGAACCAGTGTTAAATTGTAGCGCAATATGTTGTACGTGTTTAAAACACGAGTGTGAGGTTGTGGGTATTGTATAATTCACGAGCAGTGTCTGTGTGCTAAAATGATTTTAGGGGTTGGACCTGAATCAGGAGGGAGAGGCCCTAACGAACTCTTCGGAGTGTAGGCCTTGGGGGTCACCGGGTTTGAGTGCTCCTTTAAGCCTATGTTGATCCCATATGGTTGGAGCATTCTCGCAAAACATCGTGACCCTGACTGGTCTCCCTATGACCTTACTTAGTGAGAGTGACCTGACAAACACATTGTGTGGTGTGTCTTGTTATGTACTCCTAAGCGCCCCATGGTGGTTTTTCACTGACATGGTATCACATTGCATATAGGCTTGAGTCTTAGCATAATTGTCTCATGCGCTTGCTAATTGTTTATTATGAAATTGATGTGTTATTATGTCTTGATTAGAGCATGTGATTCTTGTGTAATGTGATTGATGATTGAAAAGTGTGATTGATGGATGAAAAGTGAACTTTGAATGAAAAAGTGGTGGAATTACGTAAATTACGTGTAAGTAAATTTTATTTGGTTTATATGATATGTATATCTAGTTGTCTTGTTTCTCTATTAGTTAGGAATGTGATAACTTGCTCCCCGTGTGTTGTTTGTGTTTGGATCCTGTGATGATCTTGAACTTTGTGTTCGGGGGAGCAGATGACTAGGTGAATTGATTTAAGGAACCTTGTGCTGAAGGACGTCGAGACACAACGCTTTGATAGGATGTGTCATTGGGGTATAGGGTTTTATATTAATTGTATGAAGTCTCAGACGGTCTTGCTTAAACCGAGATAACTTTACTATTTATTTGGACAAGTTTGAATATGATGTAGAAGAAAGTGAATGTGAGCCTTTTATCCCTTTGAAAGACTTGTATTTACAAATGTAAAAGAAAAAATACTTTTAATTAATATTTGGATTTTTATTCCTTTGTCAGTATATATGTGAGGGGTAGAGGGTGTCACAAAGCACAACTTGTACATTCTTGTTTATTTGAGTGAGAAGAAAGGTAATTGGTATAAGAAATGAGATACTCTCAGTTTAAATTTCATGAGCCATATTCAAAATTTGTGACAACCTATTTCTCGCTATTCCACCAGTTATCTGCTAGTACTCAAAAGCTTGAAGAGTTGGCTCTTAAGCAATCTAGGTTATTAATCCCCGTGACACCATCCACACCAAGATCCCTGGTAAGAGGTTTCTTCTACTTATTTTTTCTTAATTATTAATATAGTTATGAAAGACATTCCCTTTTAATTTATATTGATTTATTATTTCTACTTCTTAAGGGTTTTATATGCTATAGAAAATTTCATGATACTATTATATGTTGCATCATGATTTATGATTGATGTTCCTCCTGAGAATGTACTATATATGTTTTAATGGTATCTAATTGATGAATTATTTTGGAAGTGTTAAAGACATAAGTATCTATTTGTGGTGCTTACTTTTGAATATTTTAGTTGATTTATTTAACTCAATTTATTGCAATTTGCCTTACTAGAATTAATTGTTTTTCTTATTAGTAAACTTTGGATAGATGATGTCATTCTTCTCTTTACTTTGTAAGGGGAAGTATGTGACACCAGATACAACAGGCTTTTACAACTATCGTGAAGTTATGAAATTGATAGTTGTAGTCTACATGACCTAAAATTCTTAATTTTTTCTTTGTACTTCATTCATTTCAATGCATACTTGCATAAGTAAACACATGAAAATGAATAGATAAGACTACATGAAGGTTGTCTTGTATTTCTTAACCCCTTCCCACCTTTCCCTTATTAATAAGAGAAAAATCAAAGAAATCAGTGATCCAACTATGATGGGATAATACATCAAAAGACATTTGTTTAGTGAGGTTGGAGCTTAAAAAGACATGGTGGACCATTTGGATTGTAATTGCTCTAAATTTTAGTCTACTTTGATGCATTATGCTTATTTTCAATCAACACTAGGTAAGAAGAATGTTTTTAGAAGATTAATCAATAAATAGCTTAACTATGTGTGGACTTAAGAATCTACCGTACTCATCCTCTAATGCTTGGGGAAGATCCCAGTGAAAAAGAGTATCAAGTGGTTGTATACCTGTAATTGTTAATATTTTATTAATTATGATTATTAACAACAAGAGAATATGATCAAACTAAACTGGAAGTAGAAAAAAAATATTGAATCGAGTTTAAATTGTCACTCAAACAACAAGTTCACCTTTCAATAGCCTTTGATGTCATTTCCTCAAGTGAATAGTGAAGGGAATTAAGTAGCAGACACCGTAGCTAAGTTTGATCATAGTTTAGATAGTTAATGCAAGTTATTAATTCTGCTCCTAATATCATGTCAGCTTTTGTTATGGCAGATAGATCTTGTAACATCCCAATTTTTCGTAAATAAATTTAAAAAGCTTTTTAGTAAAAATAAATAAATATAGAGCAAATAATAGGCTGAGTACCCTAGGTATAAATAGTTATGTTAAGTCAGCTGCCTCCTTTTGGCTTCATTTTCGTTTTTCCCCTTCTCCTCTCAAAACCCTTTCTTTTTCCCGCAGTCCACCAAACCAGTCTCAGAAAAACGACGATTTCGAAAACGTTAACCGTTGGATCGTCGTGAAATTTGAGTATCATGTTCGCAACCCAATTCCGAACATTCTCACCGTTGGGAATTTCAAAATCATATCTGAGCTTAGAGGAAAACCCTTCGCATTGTAGCATTTTAATTTCCCGCAGAAACCCAAAAACTGTCTCGGTCAAACTACGATCTCGGTTTCATTAGCCGTTGGATTTCCATGACATTTGGATATGTTGTTCGAAATTAAATTCCGCACGCTTCCACCGTTGGGATTTGTGAAATAATATTCGTGGAGGGAGAAAAAGGAATCGCATGAAGACAGTACAAGTGGAGGTTTCAATCTCTTCTCCGTCTCTCTGACGTTTGGGAATTCTATCGGAGCAGTCGGAGAAATAATTGAAAGAATTTCAGGGAACCCCTAGAGATGTTGCTATCACTTGCTGAAGACACGTGAGTCCGCTCAGAGGTAAGGGATGAGTTATTCACAGTTGGGGATTAGTGAGAACATGTGTAGGGATCCTTAGGGGATTAAATTGGGATTTTATTTTGGGATGTTTGTTAAATTGCAATTTTTCCTTTATGATTATAAATAAAATATTGATGTCCTGATGAAAATTGCTTGATAAATTGTGCTCTTGATATTTGTATATTTGGACCTATGATTTGGATATAATTGTGTAATATTATTTGAGGGGTTTTAGTCCTCATGTTGTGATAGTCTTTTATATAAATTGTTATATTGAGGATATGAAATGATAATTCAAATTGTGAGTATGTGATGAATTGTAGAATAACATGTTGCTTTGAGATTATAATACTGTTATTGAGATTGAGTATAAGTGTAAAGTTGAACATGTGTTAATTTGTGAGATACGTGTAAACATGTGATGGTGGATTGTGACACTATGAGATGTGAAATTGTGAATGAGTTCTAGTTGTGGATAAGTGTGTAGTTAACACTTGATGTGAAATTACTTGTGTTGTAAGCTATGAATTGTACAATACCCGACCAGCGTTATCTTGAGAAAAGCGTTGATGCACAGTGTTAAAGAGAAAATGTAGGTTTCCTATTTAGGAACCAGTGTTAAATCGTAGCGCAATTGTGTTGAACGTGTTTAAAACACGAGTGTAAGGTCGTGGGTATTGTATAATTCATGAGCAGTGTCTGCATGTAAAAAAAATTATTTTAGGGGTTGGACCTGAATCAGGAGGGAGAGGCCCTGACGGACTCTTCGGAGTGTAGGCCTTGGGGGTCACCGGGTTTGATTGCTCCTTTAAGCCTATGCTGATCTCATATGGTTGGAGCATTCTCGCAAAACATCGTGACCCTGACTGGTCTCCCTATGATCTTACTTAGTGAGAGTGACCTGACAAACCCATTGTGTGGTGTGTCTTGTTATGTACTCCTAAGCGCCCCAGGTTGGTTTTTCACTGACATGGTACCACATTGCATATAGGATCGAGTCTTAGCATAACTATTGCATATGCTTGCTAATTGATGTGTTATTATATCTTGATCGAAGTGTGGGATTCTTGTGTAATGTGATTGATAATTGAAAAGTGAATTTTGAATGACGAAGTGGTGAAGTTACGTGAGCTATGTTTAAGCAAGTGGTATCTCATTTATATAATATGTATATTTAATTGTCTTGTTTCTCTATTAGCTAGGAATGTGATAACTCACTCCCTGTGTGTTGTTGTGTTTGGATCCTGTGATGATCTTGAACTTGTGTTCGGGGGAGCAGATGAATAGGTGGATGACTATGAAGAACCTCATGCTAGAGGATATGGGAACACAACGCTCTGATAGGATGTGACATTAGGATATAGGTTCTATATTAATTGTATGAAGCTTAGACGACCTTGTTGAGTCGAGAATACTTTATTATTTATTTGGACAAGTTTGAATATGATGTAGAAGAAAATGAATGTGAGCCTTTTTCCCCTTTGAAACACTTGTTTAAAAAAAATGTTTTAAAAATACTTTTAATTAATATTTGAATTTTTTATTCCTTATTAGTATATATGTGCGGGGTAGAGGGTGTCACAGATCTAGTGTTACTTTTCATGAGAATATTAGTAATCCAGCTGTATTAGAAATTAGAATTGGCCTAGAGTGGTAATTTCTTGTATACCTCTGTTTAGCAGAGTTTGCATCGTGTAAAGGCATCACTGAAAAATTTTAATTTTAATTTTATCTTCCATTAGCCTCTCTAAGGGTAGTTTTTTTTATCTATTTCAATGGCTTAGTTTTAGCTGTCTAACAAAATGATAAGATAGGTCTTGAGACATCCAAACAGATTCTAAGACTAAAGTGGCTTACAAATTATATTGGTGGAATTTAGAATGTTATTTAGCCTTTTATTTTTAATTTCCTAAACACTATATTATGGCACTAAAACAGTTATTTAATCTAAGTTTCTTTATTGTGTTAAGGCATACAATGAAAATGAAATGCAGTAGCTTTTTCTTATCTTTTTCATAGCCTCTAATGGTAGTCGTTTGGATTATTTATGGTAAAGGTGTTGATAAAATTTATGGGAGAAGAAAATAAGAAAAAATTAACTAGACTTATAGCTTCTTCAGAAATTAAAATTATCTTATTATCTTATGCATAAGTTTTACAAAAGCTAATAAGAAAGAGTTTCTACATTTAGCTTATATAAATTACTTTTAACTTATAAAAAGACTCATTTTATTTTCTTACAAATATCAATGGCCATGTCTCCGTTGCTTCTTTCCATGACCTTTCCTGGATAATTATGGGTGAAGGTATCCCATACACTTGCTTCTCTGCCACCTTCCTTTGCTGCACCTTCGAACTGGTACGAGGAAGATCCCACCCCAAAGATGAACTCTTTAGGGAAACTCTTTCGACTCAGTGAAATGTCAATAATAGGTGAAACTGTATTGGTTTCTAATTCGCATGTAACTTTGGAAGACCTAACAAAAAACAGGAGCTATGAGGCCCAAAGCGAAATAACCGTTGAATGCCATATCTTGTGATGTATTTTGCTTAGTCATTGACGTGCTGTCTCTGCAAATGCTTTACGGCTTCTTTATAGAGGAATGAGAATACCCACCAGCACACTATGATAGTCCATTTGATTATAACATAATATACTACACTATTGTTGACTTAGAAGAGTTACTAAACTTTGAGTTTACCTTTTCTGATTGATTATTGTTAACTTTTCTCACGTTTTAATTCCTTGGTTATTTTCCTAGTAAATTTGAATATCAATAAAGGGTGATTGAGGCATGGAGGTGGTGAGAAAATTTGATTATTATACCTTTCAAATATTTTTGGAAGAGGGTGATTGGGGACCCATACTTGATGCTTGATACTCATATTTCTTGGAAGTAAACAACAACTTTTTAGACAAGTCTTTTTCCAAAAAATAAAACAAAGTAAGCAATTAAAACTTGTGTAGACACATGTTTCTCTTAACCAGTGCTTTGAAAGGATTCAATGATAAACATGAAAGTAAATCCAAGGCAATGACTAAATGAATTCCAGTTAAAGTATGTAATTTAAGCAATGTTTGATCTCTTTAAAATGACATTTTATTACTTTGTACATTAATTTTGGGATAACTTTGGATTTCTTATTGAATTTAGTGTAATAAGCAAAGAGGAAGCACGAAGTGCGTCTATTACCTCATGAATTGGATGTCAACCATAATTCTAGGAGGTTTCAAGGATAATTGGAAAATGATAATTGTTTACTTCATAACTAATTTCTTATTATAGTTGTTATTATTTACACTAATTAAGCTATGCTTTATTATATGATACAAAATTTTACTAATTCAAGATCATGGGATCCAGAGTGAATAAAGGCATTTTGCATTCAGTGGGAAAAAATGTTTACTAAGTGTTAGAAATGAAGCACTAAGTGTTTAAGTAATTTTTGAATTGTTAGATTTATGTTTAGCTTAAGTTATAGATTGTATTTATGTATTAAGATTATTGTTTCATGTATTTTCATTGTTTCTATATTTAATAGTATTTATTCAATAATAATTTGAATATAATATATACTGCCTAGATTGGTTCTGTTTTTAATTTGCATGTTTGATTTTATTTAATAAATAAACAAAATATTAAAAAAATGCAAAAACAACACTGGTTATATCAAAGTTGATGTTGTAGGGTACTTTACAACACAGGTTTTTGGTCAAAATTGATGTCGTTTTTACTTTTTTCTTTTTGTTATTTGCTATTATATCACATTGGTTTTGAGAAGAACTAATGTTATATAGTGGATTTCGACATGATTTTTATAACCTATGTTGAATCTCCATAAAAACTTATGTTAAATGTCAATTTTCTAGTAGTGATTTTAACATTTTTTTTATTACTTTTTAGTTTTACGAAAATATTTATTAGTAGAGATATATGTATAAATGTATTATGGATATTATATAGTTTCAAATTATTTTATATTAATACATTTTATATTATTTTAATTTATAAAATTTTGTATATTAATACATTTTATATTACTTCTTGGTGTGTATCTTTGTATCTATTACCTTGGTAGTTAGAAATAAATTGTGCCATTGAATCCTAGGATAGACGGCATGTGCTATACTTCTTGTATATTCCTGGGAATTTTCTGGTTGTTTTGTAGGTGGGGTTGGGTAATTCTTAGGTTGCTCCGTTCACACATGACACCCATACTTTTTGCACACACTTTGAGATATTGGGCCCTATACCCAGGTCTGTGTTAGCCATATGGAGTGGAGGTCAATTTGTGGTCATGCTAGGTCCCCGACTCGCTTGCTAACAGTGAAGCCTCATCTAGAGTTTTCCTCTTTTGGTGATGCATTGTCACTGATAGTCCCTATTGCCATAGTGTATTACCTAAGAGGATGATATCTCTAGAGGCCGGTAAGGTTACATGCAAATACCCTTGGGAGTTGTCACTAGATAGTGGACTTTTGGATCCTTTCCATTAGGTTCCTGAATTAAGGACACAGAGCAAACTCACCATGTCTGGTTTCCTTGATCGCATCATGCATCTCTTCATGGCATCATAATGGACATATCATTCTTGCATTTATCATTTATCAATTCATGCATTGCATTTGCGTAAGTCACATTGTCATACATATTCATTTAGCATGTTTTTGTTCAGCCAATTGCAAACATTATGTTATCATCGTTTGCATGTTATGCATAATTCTGCCGTATAGTTGCTCATGCCATGCATTCCCTTCTTCGTTGCCAAAAGTCACAATGAAGTGTGAAAGTATACACCACATTTTTAGTTTCATGTGTTGGGTACCATGGTAATAGCTATAAACAAACCATGTTGGGGTTATACAATCCTTTCTCCCAAAAATGATTGAAATCAGATGAACATGGTACCTAATGCATTGTTAACAAGAAAGGGTGGTCTTTTAGGCGTCTTGTGTCGGTTTGATAAATACATTTGTCATACATAACATAACTATGCCCTAATCATTCATCATATCTCCTCTATGATAGGTTGTTGAAATATTGGCGATCAAAATTTCTATTCCTACGAACATAGGGTCAAACCAAGCACAATCTTTTAAGAAAAGGATTTTATCAAGTCAATGTCAAAGTCTGGAAGTAACCAGCTTGTGAAAGTTGGGGTAGAAGATGGGTCGAATTTGCGTTGCTTCTTTGACTACAGCCAACACATGATTGAGCTAATAACTTACAAAATTAGGAACCTTTGATGTGTCCATGTTTTATTTCCAGTTGCACTTTGACTCTGACGAGATTTAATGAAAATTAGAGTTGATTCGACCTTATGTTCTATTGAATGTCTTGTGTAAAATTCGCAATACTTCAGCAACGTATCATTCCCATGCATTCATGCTTGTTTGTCTTTCCACTTTGGTTGCATTTCTTATTGCATTCTTTCTTTGAAGTCAAATAGTAATCATTGTAACCGAAGAGAAAGATTGCGCTTTATGGCACCCTTACCAGACATGTGCCAAGGCTAGAATAATGAGTGAAATCAGAGAAGTACAAGAACAAATGAAGGCTGATATGGAGGCCATGAAGGAACAGATGACAATGATGATGGAAGCAATGATGATCATGAGGAAGATGATGGAGGATAACACTGTTGTAGTTGTTGCTGCAGTACTGCTACTAAGATGGACCTTATTCACCCAGCCGGTTTCAATCAAGTGAATCATCCAGTCTCAGATGTAGTAGGTCAAGGAGGTGAGGCAGCGAAAAATGCATGTAGGCCTCATCATGTTCAGGTTCAGAGCAAGCATTCTTTTCCATGATATGGGTTGCCTCCTAATTATACATCGCCCACTATTGTATATGCTTCTAGTGAGAATATAAGCAATTATGCACTCGTACTCATTGAGAATCAACAATCCCAATCTGATCATGCACATGTCTCTCAACCCATAGGGGAAACACATGAAGTTCCCCAAGACCACACTCTGGTCGGGTTCGGGGTTTATCCAGGATATACCACTGAAGGGCAAACATTTTTTGGCATCCCTGTGCTGAACATTCCCGGAATATCTCAATGTCACCCATTACACAACCCTTGCATTTTGTAAGGGGAGAGTGGCCTTCCGCAGTACTTGAGAAGGAAAAGATTGAGCATATGGAGGAGAGGCTATGCACCATTAAAGGAGGAGGAAATTATACCTTTGCTGACATGGCAGAGTTTTGCTTGATACCCAACATGGTTATTCCTCCAAAGTTCAAGGTGCCAGATTTTGTTAAGTACAAGGGAACCACTTGCCCAATCTCGCAACCTACCTCACAATGGGACGGCGAAAGCAAAATAGATAAGCCAAAGCGTTTGTCTCCTAGGGAGAAAACGAGTGGAGTCACCACCAACGTTTATTCGAGGAAAACGTTAGAAAAACCAAAAAGAGGTTTGCGAATTTTGAAAATAAGGGTTCAGGAGTTGTTTACGCATGGGGAAGGTATTACCACCCCACGCACCCGTCACAAGGGACGACAATCTTTAATCGAGTATGCGCAACGTGACTTCAAAATTATTTATTTTCCCCTTTTATATTTTTTATTTTTTTGGGGTCGACAAGGGGGCTGCCCTTGCTCCTACGTTTGCTCAGGTGTGATGAGGAATTCAGACCTACGTAGTTCTTTAAGTCTGAATGTTTATGTGTTAAATTGATTTTATATTTTATTTTTGAAAGATTTATTTTAATTGTGAACAAAGAGTCATTTAAGGCGTTGGACCTTGAAACAATGTTTTATTGTTTTAAAAAGTAGAGAGAACCGTGAAGGCATTGGACCTTGAAACAATCTCAAGTGATATTTGATGAAATGAAGTTTAGTTATGAGTTAGTTTTATCTTGGTTTTGTTTATTAACTTTCAATCTCTTTTAAAAACAATTTTACGGCACTAGTGATCGGTTAGGATTAAACTTTACAAATAAAAATGAGATCATCGATGATAAATGGAGAAGATGAATATATAATAGAGGGAACCCTTAAGGGTACATAGATTACATTCAACTCTTTGAGAAAAAAAACTAATCGAATGTTGCACGAGGGACACAAAACAAGAGAACAATGTTGGGAATGATCACGATTGTGATTCGGTAGAGCCTTGGCTTCACTTTTCTTCCTTCTTCCTCTTCTTTCTCTCTCTCTTTTCCAACTTCTAAACCCTTAAACCCTTCCCCCTAGCATGGCTATTTATAGGAAAAATTCATTTTTGGGCAGGGGAAGCTCGCCCAGGCGAGCTAATGCTTAGCCCTGAAGGTATAAGCTCGCCTAGGCGAGCTGGTTGCTTAGACATGAAGCTATTTCATGGCCCAGGCGAGCCAGATGCTAGTCTGGGCGAGCTAGGGTCTAGAAATTCCAAAAAAAGACCCTTTTGCCTCCTTCCTTGGTATCTTTTTGTTTTCTTGATCAAAACACTGAGTAATTCCTTGCTTCGCTCTGTAACTGGCACCAAATAACGTAATTCGACTAGCAATAATCAAAATATCATATCAAACGATATTCCTCGGATGAAATTAGGGTCTGACACCCAAAAATCACCTGAACATTTATTGTAGGAAGATGGGGGCATATGCGAAAGATGAAAAGTTGTTGATGCATTTCTTCCAAGAGAGTCTTGCTAGGGCTATTACCTAGTATACTAACCTGGAACCTTCCCGAGTCCATTCCTAGAAGGACCTAATGGTTGCTTTCATTAGGAAGTATCAGTATAACTCTGATATGGCTCCAAATAGAATGCAACTACAGAATATGTGCAAGAAAGACGATGAATCTTTCATTGAATATGCTTACAGGTGGAGAGATCTGGCAGCTCAAGTAGCGCCCCAGATGATGGAGAGAGAGATGATAACAATGATAGTGGACACATCGCCAGTGTTTTACTATGAGAAGATGGTAGGTTACATGCCTTCAAGATTTGCAGATTTAGTGTTTGCTGGCGAGAGGATCAAAGTGGGTCTGAGAAGAGGGAAATTTGATTATGCTGCTACTACGAGTTCTAGTAATAGAAGACCTAGGATGAGTGGAGGGAATAAGAAGGAGGGAGAAACCCATGTTGTGACTGTCATTCCTACATGGCCAAATTTCCCACTAGCCCCTTTAAATCCCATGTACCAATATCCTCCCCAACAATATCAATACTCAACCAATATCAGTCCTTCCCATTACTCACCATCCTACCAACCAAGAATGCCCAATCATCCACAAAGGCCACCCTTAAATCGGCCACAAAATCCACCTGCTGCACATCCAAGACCAAACACCACCCCTAATACCAATCAAAACACCAACCAACGAAGGAACTTTCCAGAAAAGAAGCTTGCAGAATTCACCCCAATTCCAATGTTGTATGCTGACTTACTCCCGTATCTGCTCAATAATGCAATGGTAGTTGTAAGCCCATCAAACAATCCTCAACCTCTATTTCCCAGAGGATACAACTCCAATGTGACATGTGCTTATCATGGGGGAGTTCTGGGGCATTCCATTGAGCATTGTATGACCCTGAAACATAAGGTGTAAAGTCTGATCGATGCAGGCTAGCTGAGATTTGAGGAGGTGAATCGCTTGTGAATTCTGATGTCTTTAAGCAATACTATGCATGATGCTTGGGGCAATTTGAAGGTTGTTGTTAGATGTTTCCAATGACTCATTAGGATTTTCAGGTGTCGCAACCTACCTTTCGGCGGGAGGGCGACACGGGGCTCGCGGGTGCGTCTTCCATGGGAGAAAAATGCACGGAGTCGCCACCAATGTTTATTCGAGGAAAACGTCAGAAAAACCAGAAAGGGTGTGGTCTACAAACTTTAAGTGTGAAAGGTTCGGGAGTTGTATTTATGCACGGGGAAGGTATTAGCACCCCACGCGTCCGTCACAAGGGACGACAACCTTTAATCAAGTGTGCAAATATGACTTCAATTTGTTTTATTTTCCTTTTTTTACGTTTTTATGTCTTTTTATGCCTTTTGTATTTTTTATCTTTTTGTGGTCAATAAGGGTGTTTCTCATGCTCCTACGTATTCCTCAATTGTGATAAGGAAATCAGACTTACGTAGTTCTTTGAGAACTGAACGTTGGTTAAGTTGTTTTTATCTTTTTTGCAAGATATATTTTGACTGAACAAAAGTCGTTTAAGGCATTGGACCATTAAACGATCTTTTGATTTTTGGAAAGGAGAGAAACGTTAAGGCGTTGGACCATTAACGATCTCTTGGGGTGAAAGGAGAGAAACGTTAAGGTGTTGGACCATTAACGATCTCTTGGGGTGGTCGACAAAAGTGGGAATTTTGCTCCTACGTATCCTCAATTGCGATGAGAAAATCAGACCTACGTAGTTCTTGCAAAAGCGGTAAAGTTATGGGTTGATTTTATGCTTTTGAAGGGTCCATGTTAAATGATAAAAGCAAAGAGGACCGTTTAAGGCGTTGGACCTTAAAACGGTTTTAAGTGATTTTTGCGGACAAAGCTTGATTTGTGAGTTGATTTTAGCCTTAGTTTCACTTTGGTTATTAGTCAATTCATTCAAGGAAACTTCCAAAGAAAAACGTCTGATAGATTTTTTTTTATTATTTTATTCAATGATATTTTGATTATTTTATTATTATTTTTCAAGATGTTTTGATTATTTTATTATTATTTTGTTTTTTTTTGTTTAACCGAAGTTACAGCGTGAACGACGGTTAGATTTTGTTTTAACAGTGATTATACGAGATTACAACACAAATGATCAGTTGAAATTCATTTTATCATTTATTATTTGAGAAAACAGCTTAAACGATCGGTTAAAGCTCGTTAAAAACGGAAGAAAAGAAATTGAAAGTGAACGAAATAAAGATGAAAGCAAAAAAAAAAACAAGAAATGAATTGAAAGTCTTGGATTCGAAAACTTACCCGTTGAAGAACGAAGAACGAACGAAGAATGGATGAAGAACGGTGAAGAACAACGAAAAACCTTCATGGATTTGCTCATGGAAACGTCTCAGAAGCGTTACAGAAGCACCTCGGCTTGAATTTTCTTCACGGAAACAATTTTTTTCACCCAAAACAGTTGAAATGCATAGCCAGGGGGTTAGGGATATTTGGAACAGTCTCCCTACGCCTATTTATAGGAAAAGGGGGGACGAGGTTGCCGCCCAGCTCGCCCAAGCGAGCTGGGTTGCCTCCTCTAGAAGCAACCCTACTTCGAAAATATTCTGGAAGGTATTTGAAAATTTGAAAAAATCTATTTGCACCCCCATCTTGATAAGTTCACCCCCTTCTTTCGTAATTTTACGGAAAAGTTACGGAAGCCTTATGGAAGCATATAGGACTTGACTTTCTTCTTTTTTCTCTTCCTTCTCACCCATATTAAGTGAAATATAATTATTTAGGGTTTTAGGAATTTTACTGAAGCATTACGGAAGCCTTAAGAAAGCATATAGGACTTGATTTCCCTCTTTTTCCTCTTCTCTTTCACCAATATTAAGTGAAATAGGCTTACTCAAAGTTTTAAGAATTTTACGGAAGCATTACGAAAGCCCCGGAAGCCCTGCAAACCATTTTCCAACAAAACGTGGAGGATCTTGATAAGTTCTCCCTCCCCCTTTGCTAAATGCACTCTTGTTTATTTACACACCCCTTTTTGCTAAATACACCCCCTTTTGCTTTTTATGCTAATTCTTTTTTTCGTAACGTTACGGAACTTTACGGATTACGTAACGATACTTGTTTTCTTTCCGTAATGTCGCGAAACTTTACGGATCACGCAACAATCCCCTCTTTGACTTCTGGAATGTTGCGGAACTTTACGGATTGCGCAACAATGCTTCCTTTCGACTTCCGGCATGTCGCGGAACTTCACGGATTGCCTAACAATGGGTGTTAAGTACCTCGGAGTGGTCAAGCGAAGGTTGCATGCCACCAAACAAATGGTCCCCAGAAGAAATTAGGGTATGACATCAGGTTTATGTTATTATTGTAAACAATAGTCACAATGTTAATAATATGGATGAATTTGATGTTGTTGTCTCTCATTCTCTCACAATTACATCTTTGCTTATTTAACTTTCTCTACAATTTGAATGTACGTTGTTGGTATGTTTGCTCAAGTGACTTGCACTCCTGAGTTGATCTCCAAGTCCGCCCAATCAGAAATTGAACATTCTACACGTTTGGTGGGGGTGCCGTAAGCGACGAGTAAAGTTGAATAAACATTTGATTGACTGCGTTTCCAAATCAAAAAATAAGAAGTATAGACATTCATGTGACCTCATCTTATCATTCCTAAAAGTTTTCTTTCTCTAGAAAAAAATGAGTTGTGAAGAACAAGAGTCATTTGACTTAATCTGTCAATTGAAAATCCTTTAAATATTTCTTGTCCTTGAAAATTCTTTTTCGCGAACCTGCACAGTTTCTTTCATTTCTTCTTGCTACAAGGTCATGACAAAAGACAACAACATATGCCTCCGAACCCTACATTGGGGGCAATGATAGGCACCATGCATGAGCTTCAAGCAAACTTAGCGGCAGACAAGAAGTCCTCACTTGATAGGTTAAACACCCAAAAGGGTGGCCTAGGAAAAATTTAGGGAAATAAAAAAGGAAAAACAATCAAGGGCGTGTTATCAAAGATTTTGTCCCAAAATCCAAACTGTAAAAGTCTCTAGTCAAGATTTGAAATGACACATAGTTGTGTTTCATCATCCCAAGCACTAATTTATCCCTTGTTACCCCTTCCGAGCCAAAGCATATTTGTTTTTCTTTTTAAAAAAACAACAAAAAACCCTAAGTAGGAACCACCGCTAAACTAGCGGAAAAAGCAATGCAAACAACACATGCATGAGGTTTACCAAGCTCTAGGTTGGGCAACAATGATGTTAAGAAAAAAAAAGCAGAAAGCAAATCCGCCAAAGGCGAGTGAAAGAAAAGTGACAAAAGAACTCCAAATTTTACAAGGAAGGCACAAAAGTGCAATAAAGATTAATGAATAAGACAAAAGGAGTAGAGCCCAACCCAAAAAAAGTTGGAATGAATAAAAGTACAAGCAAGACTCTCAAGGTTCTTACTCAATATAACCCTTAAACACTCTTTGAGCCTCTCTGATCCTTTCTTTCATAGCCCTCTTACCCCTAACCACATTACAAGCCCAATAAAGCCCATATGGATCAAGGAATGACTAATTTTGCTTTTAAGTTTGGATTCTGAAATGGAACCCGCACACGCTTATGATTGTTAAAAAAAATAAAAAAAAGAATCGTCGAGGTTTTGCACTTGCACATTTGAGAAGATAACTCATACGACTAGGAGCTCATGGAAAATGCCCAAAGACAATTGTGATAGTAGGATACATCTGATGTTAGTCGCTCATGCAGACTCCTTAGGATTCCTTTTGAATCCAAGGGTAGCCTTTGTTATATAAATTCTTTCGGGATCAGCCCATGTCATCAAGTTTCAGTAGGATCGACAGTCCTATGGCATCGCTCTATGATCTTAAATCATGAAAGTTTCACTTGGTCATATACCAAAGTGTAACAATCCATTTCCATCTTTCAATGGTGCACACGTTTGATCCCAAAGCCTTATATTTCCTTGTTGTGCAGGATAATCCAAGCTTTTAAACAAAAGAAAGGGATGAACCCTAGGATCAATATTTAAGGGAGTCTCCGAAGGGATCTGCAAAAGATAGGATGAGATTGCATGAATTATCACGTCTTTCAGAAAGAGACATTCAATATGTGTTTTTCACACAAAAAAAAACAAATAAAAAAATCACAAAAGAGGGAAAGAATGTCAGGAGCATTGCACAATTTTCATGATTCAAAACCTTTTGCATTTGCATTGCTAGATACAAAGCCCACATTTACTGCATTTCAGGACTCATGCTCCATATCGAGCTATAAGTGCATAGATTTCTCTTTATATGCCAGTTCCCAAAATCCAATGTCCTATCTTTTGAGTTTGACCCTTTTAAAGAGTCAACCTCTTGCTTTCTTATACATTTGAGCCCTTGGGTTCTAGTACCTATTGGCATGTTTCATAGGACTCAACGTCCTTTGCTTTTAGTTTCACAAGACTCAACGTCCTCTGTCTTTATGCTTTCATTGGACTTAACGTACTCGCCTTTATTTTTCATAGGACTCAATTTTCTCATGATTAGTGATGGAGCTACACACTTTTGTAATGCTCAACTCTTAAAGGTCCTCCAACACTATAGTGTTTGACACAAAGTAGCATCACCCTATTGTTGGATCGAGTGGCCAACGAATAATTTAGAAGGGGGATTGAATTAATTATTAATGTGTCTTGACTAATTAAAAATCTATCCTTCTTAATGTTACTAGATTCAATTAGACTTTTACTACTAAGTTAAGAAAGTAAAGAACAAAAATAGAAACTTAACCAAAAGTAAAAGTGATAATTAAAAGTACACACCAAAAATTAAAAAGTGTAGGGAAGAAGAAGACAAACACAAGATTTATACTGGTTCGGCCACAAACCGTGCCTACATCCAGTCCCCAAGCAACCTACGGTTCTTGAGATTTCTTTTCAACCTTGTAAAATCCTTTACAAGCCAAAGATCCACAAGGGATGTACCCTCCCTTGTTTTGTTTGAATAACCAAGTGGATGTACCCTCCACTTGAACTGATCCACAAGAGATGTACCCTCTCTTGTTCTCAGTATAACAATCCCCAAGTAGATGTACCCTCCACTTGTACCACAAAGGATGTACCCTCCAATGTGTTGGGACAAAGAATTCTCAGACGATTAGTCCTTTGAATCTTTGTAAGGGGAAACAAAAGATATCTCAGGCGGTTAGTACTTTGAAATCTTTTGCTTAAGGGGAAGGGAAGAATCAAAAGAAATCTCAGGCGGTTAGTCCTTTGAATCTTTTGTAAGGGAGAAGAGAGACACAAAAGAATTCAGGTGGTTAGTCCTTCTATTCTTTTGGCAAAGGGAGAAGATAATGAAAAAGATAAATAATACAAGTTTTTGAACAATGAACTTTTCTTGGAAGAGAAAGTGTTGAACAAAAACTTTTAGAAAGATGAAGAGAAATGAATCAAAAAATTCTATAGAAAGAGTTGAAAGATATTGAAAGATTGATTAAAAATAGATTCAAAGATTGATTTTTTAAAGATTGATGCCATGGTCACATATTTATAATCTCTTGATGACTCAAGTTAAAGTTTGTGACTCTTGGCAATTTCTTTAAAACTAGTCACCTTAACAAATGTGACTCTTTTGAAAACTAGTCACTTAAAAAGTTATGACTTTTGAAAAAATCTTCAGAATCAAGTCAGTTGAGGATTTATGACTTTTGGAAATTTATTTTTTGAAATCAGTCACTGGTAATCGATTACCATTAAGGTGTAATCGATTACACATCAACAGATGTGACTCCTCAGTTTAAATTTTGAAAATCAAAACGTTTAGAAGCTTTGGTAATCGATTACAAGTATTGTGTAATCGATTACACAAGTTTAAAATGATTTAAAACTATTTAAACACAAGTTGTGACTCTTGAAATTTGAAATCTAACGTTTTAAAACACTGGTAATCGATTACTACCTTCTGGTAATCGATTACCAGAGAGTAAAACTCTTTGGTAATGATTTTGTGAAAACTTCTTATGCTACTCAATGTTTTGAAAAACTTTTTTAGTACTTATCTTGATTGAGTCTTCTTTTGATTCTTGAATCTTGAGTCTTGAATCTTGATCTTGATTATTCTTGAATCTTGATTCTTGAAACTTGATTCTTGAAATTAGATTCTTGAATCTTTGGAATTTGCTTAACTCTTGATTCTTTGGCATCATCAAAATAACCTTGGAAGGTATTGCTTCCACACCTATCATCTGCAAACAAATGGACAAGTTGAAGTTTCAAATAGGGAGATCAAGAGGATACTGGAAAAGACTGTAGCTACATTAAGGAAGGATTGGGTTGCAAATCTTGATGATTGCCTATGGGCATATATAACATCCTTCAAAACACTCATTGGCCTTTCCTCGTTTTAAATGGTGTACGAAAAAGCATGCACCCTACCAGTGAAGTTAGAAACAAAGGCTCATTGGGCCATGAAGTTCCTCAACTTTGAGTCTACACCATCTGAAGAGAAGAGGAAGGTACAACTATAGGAACCTGAAGAGATGCGCCTCAACACATATGAATCATCCAAGCTTTACAAAGAAAGAACCAAGAGGTACCATGGCAGAAAGATCCTCCACAAAGAATTCAAACTCGGACAAGAAATATTGCTCTACAACTCAAGATTAAAGTAGTTTCCAAAAAATTAAAATTGAGATGGAGTGGTCCTTTTACTATTAAATATGTTAAGCCTTATGAAGCAACAGAGATAGAGGACCAATCCAAAGACAGCAACTGGTTGGTTAGTGGCCAAAGCTTAAAGATCTACCTTGGTGGAGAAGTCCCACAACACACCATATTCATCAAGCTCGAAGATCCTTAGACTGACACCAAACATCAAGCTTGTGATATTAAAGAAGTGCTTACCAGGAGGCAATACAGCTTTCTAACTCGTACTTTTTACATTGCATTCATTTAGGATAATTTTTAGCTTTGAGTTTGGAGTTAAAAAAAACTTATCACTTAGTAGCATAACAGTAACTCACATTTTTTAGTTTTGTTCATCATGTGCAGCCTTATTAATGGCCAACTCATTTAGAGGACCACATACTCATTGTTTAGGGAGGTAGTGAGGCTACAATGGATAAGAGGAGATGTTAAGAGCTCTTCAACCCTAAGTGAAGCCTTCTCTACCCCTCTCTTTTACTTTTTGTTAATTTCCCTTTATTAGTTTTGTTGTTTAGTATATTTGTGGTAGTTTAGGAGTATGTTTATTATTAGGAAGATAAGGAAACACAAGTGATTAAGAAGCATCACCATTTTCTTGCAAACCCACCATAAAATATAACAATTTTTTTATGCTTAAATCATTCTTTGTGTGGTTGAACTCAAATGCTAAAAGTGAAAACCATTGATTTTGCTTGATCGAGATGTGTAATGAGTTAGGCATGAAAAATTGAAAGCAAATAAAGCAACTTGTAGACCTAACCCGATGAGTGAGTGATCCTTATAATGATACAAATATATATTGTGAGACACTTTTATTTCACTCACAGTAGACTTTTACTGATTCTCTTGTAGATTGATTTCAATTTCATGCATGAAAATGATCATGGCCATTTTGCATGTTTAGCCAAGAGCCAAAAAGCTTACCCTACATTTGTTTATCCCTTGCACCTTACTTTGAGCTTAATTGATGTATTCTTTTCTAATTCCCTAACCTTGAAATTTACATGTTTATATATCCACTACTACCCTTAACTTAAAGGATAGGAGAACATGGGTGTTAGACTTTTGGCAAGCGCATCAATTGTTGTTGCAGGTTACACATTTATAAAAAGAGTTTGTTTCCACAGGGACTTGAATTACTTAATTCATGCGGATAAAGGTTGTCACTTCAATAGTTATGTACAAATTTAATCGAATGTCATTGGTTTTGGTTTAACTAACTAAAGATAACTTAAAGTAAAAAGAATAGTGAAAATAAAGAATTTACGAAGATAACAGAAATAACATAATTACGGAAATAATGGAAATAAAGGAATTTACGAAAATAATAGAATTTAGTGTGTCAGAAATACATAAAATTATGAAAACAATAAAAACGAATTTAATTAATTCAAGAAAACATAGGATTGGATTTCATCATTCATACCCTTAGTATCCTAATTAACATATATTAATCATTTTCTAACATTATTGATGCACACATTAAGTTATTCCAAGTCAATCCCTCGCACTTGGGACCTAAGAATATTTACTAAATATCGATTCCTCGCATATGCAGTAAATACCCCAACATTACAATTATATTCTTGTGCTTTTTGCAATCAAAATGTTATGCTCTATTCCTAGCAACATAACATAAAGAATAAAATCATTCAGTTCAAATTCTAAGATTACTTTCTAGTCTCACTTAAAATTCAATTTCATGAAACTAGTGATCAGATAGAATCAAGCATTATGAGTAGAATGAAATCACCAATAATGAGTAGAAAAGATTCATACGTATATAATATCAAAAAAGATACATATGGGTACAAATATTACAATCAGTCCTTAATAAAAACTAGTCGATCATTGCATAGAGCACAAGACTAACAAGAGAAATGACGAAGGATGCAATCCACAGTCACAACTCTGCAACGCCTCGACTCTATTTTTCCTTTTCTCCTTCTTCTTCCTCAGCCTCTACGTGTTTTCCTCACTATTGAATGTTGCTGGATGTCCCTTTCTTCCACAAATGCATGGATATTTATAGAAAACAATCAAAGAATGTAGACAAATTTGCCCAAGCGAGCTGTAGCTCACCCAAGTGAATTTGTTGCTTACTCTTGCAGACTTCCACTTGCCCAGGCGAGTTGCTTGCTTAAGGCTAAACTAAGATCTTTAGCCCAGGCGCGCTGGCTGCTAGCCTGGGCGAATTTGGGATCAGAAATATTTGTGAAATTGCCATTTTGCCCTTCCTTTTGGCTTTGTTTTTGGATCTAATTAACAATCATCAAGACGTACAAAATTATGGATGAATCTTTCATATTTAAACAACAACATTAGTAAATGTACAATTTATATAAAACAACAAGATTTAAATGTATTTTGATAAATAAAAAAAACTAATACAATTGAAAGATAAGTGTTAACAAGTCCCAATAATAACTTAAATATGACACTTATCAATAGGTCTACGAATTGAGAAAAGTTTTAAGTTTGGAGTGGCAATGCACCACTCAAAGGGAACAAAATAAAGGGTACCAACAAGCTATCATGTTGTTAGTCGGTGAAAACGACTGACTTTTGTGTATAAAACTTCTATAAATTGTATCAAACTCTCCCAATTTATGGTTATTTTGTAATGTTATAAGTATTTTCTATTAAGTATAGGTAATAAATACTTAGTATTTTCATTTTGTGTGTTTAACAATCATTTTCTCTCAATTTTAGGTTAATTAGGCAAGCTTTGGAAAAGGCTATTTTTACCTTCTCGCTAAGCCAATCTGCTGGCTTAGCGAGCATCCGCTAAGCGCAACACTCTTGGGCTAAGCGCGAGGAAGAATCCAGAAGCAGATGAGCTGTACAGGTTTTCCAAGCGCACCGCTTCAGTTCATCCGCTAACCGAGAAAGGCACACTAAGCCAAAAATCACTAATGTGCGCTAAGCGGTCCATACGTGCACTAAGCGCATGAGCATGAACAAGGCCACCTATTTAAGCCTGAAATCAGATTTTGTGAAGGGAGTTTGGATTGGGATTCATAGATTTGCATTTCTAGGGTTTCTAGAGAGAGAAAGGTCCAAGTTCTAGAGAGTTTTGAGAGATTTTGCTGTGTGAAGATCTGTAGAGACCAGAGCTTGAAGCAGGAGCCAATTTGAGAGCTTGAGATGAGTTTCTGAGTGATTGTAAGATCCTAGAGGTGAAGGAGACATCCTCACCACTTGTATTTTTGCAATCTTTCATCTTGTTCTTCTCTTTGTTGTTAAGAAGGCTTCCTGGTATGGAAAGCTAAATCCTCTGTTGGATCTTCCCTGTAGGTACCTGATGTAAATATATTTCTATCTATTTAATGATGTTTTGTGTGTTCTCTGTGCTATCTGCTTTTCATTCCAGTATGCCTTTACCTTGATCACGTAGATGCATGCTTTGTTAGGGTCATTCAACAGTGGAAACTGGTCTGACTCTAAAGTCCTTGATAGTGCAGGGATGAGTTGTCGTGCTTTCACGAGGAATCGGGGTGCTATAAGTTAGTTGAGTATGTGTGTCTTAATGTGGTCCTGATTGAGTTTAGTCTTACAAGAGAAATCTGCAGACGATGCTTGATCAGGATTAGGCTAAACTATCATGAGGAATTGGGGTTTAGTATCTCAGGAGATACCATAAGAACACATGAGCATTGTTAGATAGAGAATATCTTTTTAGCATCAGGCACCTATTAGGAAGACCAACATGTTCTCTACTTGTTTTTACACATCATTTCTCTCACGTGATTTTCTTTCTTTTTGCACAAATATTTTATACACTTGTTCATATTCACACTTACTTTTACACACTAGACGCCTATTTGCTGAAATAGCTTACCAAATAACACAAGTTCCCCGAGTGTTCGATACTCGGTTCTTACCATTTTATATTACTTGTGCGATCCGGTGTACTTGCCAGAAGCCGAACAAGTTCTTGGCGCCATTGTCGGGGACCTTCTTTTTATTTGGAAGTTAGCTCATTTTTAGGTATCTACTCTTTATTTATTATTCTTTGATTGTTTTTGTGAATATTTGTTTCTAATTTCTATTTGTCTTCTCTTGTTAAATTGTTTAACCATTGTTCCATTAGTATTTTGCATGTATAGACTCTCCTGCAGGTGATCTAGTCACTCCTAAATAAGGCAGCTCTTTCACCACTATATCATGAAGATTATTATCTCAATTCCATTAATGAATTGTAATTTAGCCGAAGGAGAGCATCATAAGGACAGTTGTTATTATTATTCTATAAATAATTTTGACCGGAAACAGGAACCGGTCATGTACGATTACCATGAGAAAGAAAGAGCCCCAGAACCAGTCTTCTGCAGGTTATCAATGGGAGTCATTCTGGCAATCTGAGTATCACAATAAAGCAGAAGGAGTTCTTAATCTGGATGATCTGTTAATACAATTCAAAGATACGGTAGAATCAATACAATAGGCCTTTTGAAGGACTGAAACTCAGATTAGTAAGTTGGTTGATGACATGACTAACGTTGCGGCCAGAAAAGAGGAAGAGCGTACAGAGATTGAAACACATCAAGAAAGCATTTGTCAAGTTACCTCAATCCATCATCAATTGACCAATGAAGAGGAAACGCCTGAAGTCTCCAGTACTCCAGAATATCCCTACATGGCTACTGCTAGCTATGTTGGAGGGAAAGATAAAGGTAGGTTGGAACTCAGCATAGACGATCAAAATATCTCTTTTGATCTCTTTGAGGCCATGAAACACCCAGATATGGGTGATGCCTGTTTTGAAGAAGAAGAGGTGGAGCAGGAAATAACATTATCGGCCGCAACCATGATACTACAGTCTCCCTTGGAAAAAGAACCTGGCTATGGGAGAGATTGCTTAGCTTGTGATGAAGAGCTTGATGATTCAAAAGACAGTTGTGTTGACCAGGTGGTTTTTGAAGAATTGGAAAAACTAAGACCAGCAGAAAAGACCAAAGCAGAATTAAAGACCTTTCTGGCACATTTAAAATATGTATTTTTGGAAGAAGATGAGACCAAACCTGTTATAATTAGCAACTCTTTGAAGAAAGAAGAAGATCAACTGGTTTAGATTCTAAAACGACATAAAGCATTTATTGGTTGGCACATTTCTGATCTAAAAGGAATCAGTCCATCATATTGTATGCACAAAATCAATTTAGAAGCCAATTATAAGCCTGTGCGACAACCCCAGAGAAGGTTGAATCCTATAATGAAGGAAGAAGTAAGAAAAGAAGTGCTCAAGTTATTAGAGGCGGGCCTTATCTATCCAATTTCAGACGGCTCATGAGTTAGTCCTATTCAAGTTGTTCCAAAAAAAGGAGGGATGATAGTAATAAGAAATTATCAAAATGAACTAATTCCTACCAGAACAATCACAGGGTGGAGAATGTGCATTGATTATAGAAAGCTTAATGAAGCCACAAGAAAAGATCACTATCCGCTTCCCTTCATGGATCAAATGCTTGAGAGACTTGCATGGCAATCTTTCTACTATTTTTTGGATGGCTACTCAGGTTACAATCAGATTGCAGTAGATCCTCAGGACCAAGAAAAGACAGCTTTCACATGTCCCTTTGGTGTTTTTGCTTATCGCCGTATGCCATTCGGGTTATGTAATGCCCCCGCTACTTTCCAGAGATGTATGATGGCTATTTTTGCTGACATGGTAGAAAAATGTATTGAAGTCTTTATGGATGATTTTTTAGTTTTTGGTGCATCTTTTGAGAACTGTTTAGCAAATCTAGAGAAAGTGTTACAACGCTGTGAAGAATTCAATCTGGTGCTTAACTGGGGAAAATGTCACTTTATGGTATAAGAAGGCATTATGCTGGGACACAAGATTTCAAAAAAAGGAATTGAGGTGGATAAAGCTAAATTAGATGTTATTGATAAGCTCCAACCCCCAATCAATGTGAAAGGCATACGTAGTTTTTTGGGACATGCAGGGTTTTATCGGAGATTCATTAAAGACTTCTCCAAAATTGCTAAACCCTTAAGCAATCTATTGAACATGGAAGTTGTGTTTGTATTTAATGAAGAGTGTCTAGAAGCCTTTAACACTCTCAAAGCTAAACTGGTTTATGCTCATGTGATTACGTCACTAGACTGGGGGCAAGAGTTTGAATTGATGTGTGATGCAAGTGATTATGCAGTAGGTGTTGTACTTGGGCAGCGAAAAGGTAGAATATTCCATACCATCTATTATACGAGCAAAGTTTTGAATGATGCTCAGATTAACTATGCCACAACTGAAAAAGAATTATTGGCAATTGTGTTTGCACTTGAGAAATTTCGGTCTTATCTGGTAGGATCAAAAATAGTAATTTACACTGATCAAGCAGCAATTAAATATTTGTTGCGAAAAGCTAATTCCAAGCCACGATTGATCAGATGGATACTGATGCTTCAAGAATTTGATCTGGTCATCAAGGACAAGAAAGGGTTCGAAAATGTAGTAGCAGATCACCTATCCAGATTGGTGAATGAGGATGTCACTTCAAAGGAAGCTGAAATAAGAGATAAGTTCCCTGATAAATCTTCGTTTTCGATTGTAGGAAGACCCTGGTTTGCTGATATGGCCTATTTTAAAGCAGCAGGGGTCATACCTAAAGATCTCAATTGGTAGCAGAGAAAGAGGTTCTTCTATGATGCTCGACATTATTTTTAGGATGACCCACACTTGTTCAAAATAGATGCAGATAATCTCCTTCAGAGATGTGTAACAAGTGAGGAGGCCAAGGGAATATTGTGGCATTGTCACAATTCACCATGTGGCGGGCATTATGGTGGAGGCAAAACAACAGCCAAGATCTTACAGTCAAGATTCTTTTGGCCAACACTGTTTAAAGATTCCCATCATCATGTCTTAAAGTGTGACCAATGTCAGAGAATGGGGGGAATTTCCCGAAGAAATGAGATGCCTCTGCAAAATATCATGGAAGTTGAAGTTTTTGATTGTTGGGGTATTGATTTCATAGGTCCATTCCCTTCATCTACAGGGAATGAATATATTCTGGTGGTTGTTGATTATGTGTCTAAATGGGTGGAAGCTATGGCCACATCAAGGAATGATGCTAAGACAGTGGTGAAATTTATCAAGAAGAACATTTTTTTCTCGATTTGGGGTACCTCGAATATTGATCAGTGATGGTGGTTCGCACTTCTGTAATACTCAGCTTCAAAAGGTATTGAGTCAATACCTTGTGAATCATAGAGTAGCATCCCCCTACCATCCACAAACTAATGGGGAAGTCGAAGTATCCAACAGAGAATTAAAGCAAATATTAGAAATAACAGTGGCATCAACCAGGAAAGATTGGTCAGCCAAATTGGAAGACGCATTATGGGCTTACAGAACTACATATAAAACTCCAATTGGTCTGTCTCCTTTTCAACTAGTGTATGCAAATCATGTCATTTACCGGTTGAAATGGAACACAAGCCATATTGGGCTCTAAAATTTCTGAACTTTGATGAGAAGGCATCCGGGGAGCACAGAAAGATTCAAATGTTGGAACTAGAAGAAATGCGATTAACAGCTTATGAATCCTCACGACTTTACAAAGAAAAAGTCAAGATGTATCATGATAAGAAATTGTTAAAGAGAGAATTCAAACCAGGGCAAGAGGTGCTACTTTTAATTCAAGATTGAAATTATTTCCTGGTAAGCTGAAATCCAAGTGGTCTGGACCTTTTATTATTAAGAAAGTTCGATCTTATGGTGCAATAAAGCTATATGACCCATAATCTCAAAATCCGGATAGGACATGGGTTGTAAATTGCCAAAGGTTAAAATTGTATCATGGTGAAAAATTTACAAGGACACAGGGCACTGTTCATTTGATCACCCAGTGAGGTAAAAGCGTCAAGCTAATGATGTTAAAGAAGCGCTTCCTGGGAGGCAACCCAGTTTTAAATTCTGTTATCTTTGTTTTTTTTATGCATTTAAATCATTTGGAACTTGCTATATAGTCTGTACATAGGAGTATATAAGCCAATCTTTGGATGTTTAACATAAGGGTTTCAATTTCTTGGAAAAAGGACTGAAAAATAACTTAGAAAAATATTTTCTGAAAAACAATCCTTTCACTAAGCGCAAGCCTCGCGCTAAGCGCATCTCTGTTCATGCGCTAAGCTACGAGTCTCAAGCGCTTAGCGCCCAACCCTTGCATCTGAGGCTGATTTGGTCCGCTAAGCTAGCCAAGGTTGAGCTAAGCTAACTTAAATTCGATTTGAATTCAGCTAAGCTTCAGCCTGATTGCTAAGTGACAGCTTATTTGTGGCTAAGCGTGACCTATTGTCGCCAAGCGTAATTCCTTACGGCCATAATTAAGGTCCATGATGCTAAGCACCAGGCATGGCAGCTAAGCGAGATTCATTGCGGCAATATGAGCGCTAAGCGAGTCCCTCTCAGCTAAGCGCATGTTCCTCTGTACTTAAGATGCATTATTTTAGCTAAGCTGGCCAGAGCCTGGCTTAGCGAGAGTTGCAGCTTTTCTAATCTGCAGACCTCGCTAAGCGGAAGAATCAACTCGCTAAGCTAAGCCTTCTCTGTGCTAAAAAAAAAACTTTTTGAATTTGAAATGTCGAAAAAGCGAGCGAATTCTCTAAGCAACATGTCTTGAAAAACCAAACGTCTCTCTTGCTTAGCGAGACATTTCACTAAGCGCGAGTGTCGAAAATCACTTGGTTAAGTGTAACTTCAGGACATTGACAAGTGCTGAATGTAAGGGACAGCTGGAGAATTTTGCACAAACACCATTTTCTCTTTCTCCCTCTCTCATCCAATCTTGCATCTGCATTGTGTTTACTGCATCAACAATTCAAGTAAGTTCCATATAATCTCTTTCTCTGGTAGTTTGCTCAACCTTAGGTTAGACAACATTTAAAACTAGCTTCAGAAATTGTAGGACTGTAGTATATTTAGAAGTACTTAAAATTTAGGTTTTTGTATAGGTTGTCTGATGTAGATTGTATTATAAACTTTGCATGTGTGATTTGACTGTAAAGGCTCCAATGTTTGAAGAAAATGCACAGTGTTTTCAGCATTTTTTTCTGGAAAACGCACTGAACTTGTTGAGCGCACCTATCACGCTGAGCGAGTGCATCAATGTTAGTTGAATTCTTCTGAAGAACTCGCTGAGCGCATTTATTGCACAAAGCGAGCTGACTTTGAAAGGATGGATATTCATCCTCTTGATGAAGTATCGGTGGCTAAGCGAGGCTAATTCGCTAAGCCCAGATAACTTAGTCAGAAGTTTTTGCTAACAGCCGCACGCTAAGCCGTGAATCTCTGGGCTAAGTGAAATCTGTTGCGGCAAGTGTTGAGCTAAGTGACCCAGTTCGCTGAGCCCCCATAACTTAATGATTTTTTTGTGTGTGTGAAACCGCTAAGCGCGGATTAGGGAGCACTAAGCACATATCTTTGCGGCTGGTTTTAAGCTTAGCGGGCTCTATATTTCGCTAAGCGATTATAACTTTCTCTTTGAAGACTCGCTAAGCGAGCCCTCTTTCGCTAAGCGGTATATATTGTTTTGTGAGGACCACTAAGCGCATTCTGATTCGCTAAGCGGCCTTTGTCTTTCTTTTAATTTGACTTTTGCAAATGTTCACATTTTTTCTTGCAGATGGCATCGAGAAAGAGAGCAAGAACTGAAGACATCCCTTCATCTTCCAACCTACCTCCTCCGACAACAACCATGGAACTAGATGCCTAATAAGCACATCCTATAATTCCTATGTTGCAAATCTTATTCAGGGGGCAACTGATGATTGTATACAACCAGCAGGAGTTAGCTCACAACAGGCCAATTGTATCCATGGAACAATTTCTGGAAAAGGTGACCTGGCTTGAAGCTTAGCTTCCTCTGGGGAGATCCCCCGAGGTTGTTCCTTCTAGTCCTGTACCAGCAAGGACAGAGCCAAGACCAGCTGAGCCACAACCTCCGGTAGTAGATCCTCCTGCTTCTTCGGAGGTTGAGATATTATCTCCTCAACCAGCTCCACCTCTGATAATATTCCCGATGACTCAGCTGATGAAGCTGTTGCTCCTCCTAATTCACCATCCTGCTACCTAGAGGATGGTTCAGACTTTTCTGATTGGATGGATTGCTGAGGAAGTTGTGGTTCATCTTGACAAGAATGTGGATATTTTGATGATTTTGTGCTTCTTTTGTTGTGCTTTTTGATTTACTATTAGTATAATTATGGTTTTAGAACAATATTTCTTTTTTGTTAATTTTGTGCATGGGTAGCTTAGTTGCTTAGCCTGAAGCATCCTGAACAGTTTAACTTAATTTCGATTGGTATGGAAGTGAAGCAGTTTACTTATTTTGTGAAAATGGTTGTATGTCGTATTTTGGATTGAATGCATGATTAGGATGAAGTTTATGTCTCTGTTCATAAGTTTGAACAAATATGCATGCTAGACAAAGAAAGAACTAGAATGCGAACTTGCATTTAGAATTGTTAGTCAGTAGACAGATTGATTGAGAAAGAAAAGCTTGAACCAAAACCGGTGAGAGTGTGACCTTACTCTATGAGTGAATGACTAGCTGTGAGTGATAATCTGTGCATAAATCTCTGAATTTTAGAATGAAATGTATAGATGAGGACGTGATGAAGGCCATGATTGTACATACACAAGCTCTTTTGACCAAACAGCTTACTTTGAATGATAATTGCATCCTTTGCTCCCTTTTTGAACTGAATGATATTGTCAAAAATTTGAACCTTGAACTTAAATAATTATCTCCTGATACATTGTTTAGATTTTAGGAGAGCATATGGTTCAAGGCAAATTTACACTAAATTTAGGGGAGGGAAGTCAATTAGAATGAAAAGAAAAAGGTTAAGCATCAGCACACACAACAAATAAGTTGTATGTTAAAAAAAAGAGAAAGAAAAGAATAAATTTTGCTGTTACAATAAGGTCTAAAGCAATTTAAGTGGAAAAGATAGTGAGAAAGCTACTTGTATAATACAAGATCATTGGGATAAGTCAAGGATTTGTGCTCTCTTAGAATCTAAGCCTTTGAATCCTAGAAAAACCAATGAATTTTTGTAGCCAAGCCTCACCACAAACCTGAGAAAGTCCTTCTGATTTTGTTTATACATTTCTGACTTTATGGCATGAAATGAAATTCAAAGATTGGACCTCTTGCTAGTTGTTATTAATGAATAGCTTAAACACTTGTGCTTGAGAGAAACAGTAGCCGTGAGACTGTGGTTTAAGCTATTTTCCTTGATATCTGTCTTATGCCTAACTTCATCTATCTGTTCAGGTTACATTTTATTCTTCTCTTTAGATAACTGCATACCTTGTGAAAGACAAGTGATGAGGGCATTTTACTCCATTCTCTTATCATGCAATCAGTAACTTTGTAGCATATACCTTTGTACATAGTCACTACATGTCATTGTCACTTGAGGACAAGTGAGTTGTTCTCTTTTTGCTTGAGGACAAGCAAAACTGTAAATTTGGGGAAGTTGTTAGTTGGTGAAAAGACTAACTTTTGTGTATAAAACTTGTATAAATTATATCAAACTCTCCAAATTTATGGTTATTTTTTAATGTTATAAGTATTTTTTGTTAAGTATAGGTAATGAATACTTAGTATTTCCATTTTGTGTGTTTAATAATCATTTTCTCTCAATTTCAAGTTAATTAGGCAAGCTTTGGAAAAGGCTGTTTTCACCTTCTCGCTAAGCCAATCTGTTGGCTTAGCGAGCATCCGCTAAGCGCAACACTCTTGCGCTAAGCGCGAGGAAGAATCCAGAAGAAGATGAGTTGTACAAGTTCGCTAAATGCACCGCTTCATCCCTCTAAGCGCACCACTTCAGTTCATCCACTAAGCGAGAAAGGCACGCTAAGCCAAAAATCACTAACGTGCGCTAAGCGGTCCATACGTGCGCTAAGCGCACAAGCATGAACAAGGCCACCTATTTAAGCCTGAAATCAGATTTTGTGAAGGGAGTTTGGACTGGGATTCAGAGTTTTGCATGTTTAGGGTTTCTAGAGAGAGAAAGGTCAAAGTTCTAGAGAGTTTTGAAAGATTTTGCTGTGTAAAGATCTGTAGAGACTAGAGCTTGAAGCAGGAGCTAGTTTGAGAGCTTGAGATGAGTTTGTGAGTGATTGTGAGATCCTAGAGGTGAAGGAGACATCCTCACCACTTGTATTTTTGCAATCTTTTATCTTGTTCTTCTCTTTGTTGTTAAGAAGGCTTCTTGGTATGGAAAGCTAAATCCTCTATTGGATCTTCCCTGTAGGTACCTGATGTAAATATATTTGTATCTATTTAATAATGTTTTGTGTGTTCTCTGTGTTATCTGCTTTTCATTCCAGTATGCCTTTACCTTGATCACGTAGATGCATGCTTTGTTAGGGTCATTCAATAGTGGAAACTGGTCTGACTCTAAAGTCCTTGATAGTGCAGGGCTGAGTTGTCATGTTTTCACAAGGAATCGGGGTGCGATAAGTTAGTTGAGTATGTGTGTCTTAATGCGGTCCTGATTGAGTTTAGTCTTACAAGAGGAATCTGTGGACGATGCTTGATCAGGATTAGGCTAAACTATCATGAGGAATCGAGGTTTAGTATCTTAGGAGACACCATAAGAACACATGAGCATTGTTAGATAGAGAATATCTTTTTAGCATCAAGCACCTATTAGGAAGACCAACGTGTTCTCTACTTGTTTTTACACATCATTTCTCTCACGTGATTTTCTTTCTTTTTGCACAAATATTTTATACACTTGTTCATATTCACACTTACTTTTACACACTAGACGCCTATTTGCTTAAATAGCTTACCAAATAACACAAGTTCCCTGAGCGTTCGATACTCGGTTCTTACCGTTTTATACTACTTGTGTGATCTGGTGCACTTGCCAGAAGCCGAACACACATGAGCAAAGGTTGAAAGTATTATCCTCATTCTCTCTTATAAAGTATTGAAAAAGGAAAAAATTGAAAAATAAAGAAAACAAGAGAGAAGCAAAGTAAAGAAAAAATAAAAAAATTGAGAACAAAGCAAAATATGTATAAAATTGAAAATCTGGGGTACCAAGGATTGGCAGGATGTGAATGAAATGAAATTATTAGACTAATTCTTTCCTTCCTCTAAGTTATTTTGAAATATCTAAAAAACCAATTCTCCTTGTTAGCCAAGCCGCGCTACAAGCCAATAAAGTACTTAGTGATCTATGCATGCCTTTGATGTATCGATTAACTTGAGATGAAAGTCAAAGTTGAATTGTGGTGTTCTAAGATGTGAATTGAGTGAAACACTTACCCAAGCTAAATCATGAGCAAGGTTCTAAGTTTGGAGTGTTGATAAACGTCAAATTTACCGAATGTTCATATGCAATTTGAGACATTTATTTGATACTTTAGTATACTTTAGGCCTTGATTTGAATCAAATTTGTTATGTTTTCAGTTTTTAATATATTTTATAAATCAATTATAATTTTAGAAGTTCTTAATATGATCGTGAGTTTTTACAGAGAAATAGGGCAATTTTATAAGGTACCCTTGCTCAAGCAAGGTATAGGCCGCTCAAGCAATCTCAAATAGAGGAGAAGATAAAATTTTATAGAAGATATCTCGCTTAAGCAAAGAGCACGCTAGACAGTGCGCTTAGAAATTGAAGTAATTCAAAATAAAGATAATTATGGAGATATAGCTCGAAGATAAATGAAGAAAATCACTTGGAAGATAACTGCAACAATTAAAATAGATTATATCAGTTGAAGAGATAATTTCCTTGTATAAATTATATTATTTTGTAAATTAAGGAGATCATTTGCCTCTATTAAACACATATATGATTCTATAAATAGAGAGGCATATGCAGCATCAAAAAACACCTCTACATGCCACCCTTCATTGAAAAACCATCTTGTCTTCTCTCTTCTTTTATTTCATAAATGACTAGTTTCTTTCTTAGCTGGGAGAGGAAAGGATTGAACCCTATTTGATGTAATTTTCTCACATTAATATATTGTTTGAATTCATTATTCACCTTTTATACTTAATGCTTTATGAGCCTATACATCTCATAGATGATTCCAAGAATTGACCTGCACTTTGGCGAGTCTCGTTGAAACCCAAACTAAATCGGATACTTAATTGGGGTTATCTCTAGGGATAAAATAATCTTGCTTAGGCCTCGCTAGTTCCCAAATAATAATGATGATCTTGTGTTGGTTTGCCAAGGGATTGAGAATCAAGGCAAGTGATTTAGGGTCTATCACCTAAGGGATTAGGGATAGAATACATTAATGAATTGGGGATGAACGATGTAACGACGTAGAAGTGTGAAGAATTGCAACAAATAGGGGGATTCCGAGTACAATCTTAGCATCTCAACGTTATTGTTTCCGTCTATAATTATCATCATGTAAACAAGTAACTTCTTACCTTTTCTTTTAATTTATGCCATTAAATTTTCAGCACATTAATCTCTCTAGAAAAATATATCTTTTATTTTTTTGTTTTAATTAGTTTTAGTTTTAGGTAGTTTAAAATATAAAAAAACAAAAATATCTTTATCCGAAAGGTTTTAATTTGAATATGCATCCTTACACTATTCCCTTGGGGATGACCTAAGCTTTGGTTCAATACGACAATTGGGACTCGGTTACACTTGGTTGACATAATCCTAACGTAATTAAACCATTAACAAATACAAATAGGCAAGAATGATGATCAGGATTCATCCTAATAGTGTTGCCCATGCTTTTCAACTCTCAAAAGCCCATAAGATTCTCTCAAATTCATAAATTGAATTCTCTTTTTAAAAAGTCTAGAGACCTATATATGTTTCTTAAAGATGTCTACACAAAAATGCACACTACGACCGTGGTGGATGGTCAAAAGTGACGCTGAAACCTTGGGCCATTATGGATTGACCATGACCCTCTTGGTTGACCACAACACTCATGAGTTGACCACAACCCTCATGGATTGACTAGGACCTTATTGAATTGACCCATCTTGGTTGACCATGACCTTCATGAGTTGACCATGGCCCTCATCAGTTAACCACAACTGTTATCAAATTTTAGCGTTGTTCTGGAGGATTGCTATCACTTTATTGTGGTCGTGGTAAATGTACCACAACCATAATCAAGTGTCAAGTCTTCAAATGTTCATATATTTGTGCAATCTCCAACTCTTTCACTCAATTGAGCGGTTGTGCTTTTGCAATGCATAACTAGTTTCTAAACCCGAGTTCTGTCGAGAAAATACATGCAAAATAGGAAAAAAAGCTCATACAAAATACCACTTAGAAAGTGGTTTATCAAGCATCCAGTCATGTAGAAGGGAGCGTTTACTTTGGTGGTCCATTAACATAGGCTATGTTGTAACTGTAACTATTTTCTGTTCTATTGTTGTAACCATCTTCGATTAGACAGTTAGTTCTTGTCTCCTTTATAAAGAGCTCTCTATTGTGGGTTTAGTGAGCTTGAGAGTGTTCTGAACCCTTTCATTGTAAATTTTGTTATTCACAATAAACTTAACAATTTTGCGACATATCTCTTCTCCTTCTATCATTTGTTCTTCCCTATCTGAATAGAATTTCTAGAATCTCTCAACAATTTTTCATTCCTCTCTTAACTTTGGTTGTTCCAACGTGAGTTACCTCTATGTTGTCCCAAATTTGTTTAACATTAGCACACTACTATACACGGTAAAACTAATTAAGTGTCAAAGCAAAGAAAAATATATTTGTAAATGCAAATATAAAAAAGGGTTGAATTTTGATTTTAGAATTTTTCTAAATCATTTTTTTAAACCAAAGCTATCGTCTCATATAACTTTGAAAGCATATTACAGGATTTTCACAAATAGGTACTATTAGATGATATTAATAGATTTTGTAAAAACACTTCTTTTCAAAACAAAATCAAATTCAAACCCTTGGTTAGTTAACATAAGAGATAGAGATATGTAAGATGCAAAGAATTTTATACTGATTTATCTCTACCACTTAGACTACATCTAATTCTTGACAACCCACCAACCACTAACTTTAAACAAAGTTACAAGTATTGTTCAGTGCCACTAATGGCTCTTACACACTAAGTGTATCCCCAAGCTTAAAAACCACAAAATGTTCTTTGTTCTACCAAATCATTATTGGCTCTAAAAAAATCAAAAGATTTGTTGTGTGTTGGTTTGTTCACTAACTAGTTATTAACATGTTAAAGACAATTTTACAACAGAAACACTTAGTCTTCTCTCTTAGGATACACAAGATGTTTTGATAGCTTTACAACTTTTCAAATTTATAGAGATAGAGCTTGAGAAAAGGGAACAAAGATTTGAATACTTAGCATGTTGGTTCTTTTGTTTTTGTTCAACTCTTCAAAGCTTGAGAAGAGGGAACAAATATTTGAATGCTTCAACAAAAAACCACTCTCTTTTGCTCAAAGTAGGTCTACCACAACAAGTGTAGCAAGCGCGTCTAAGATGTTGAACTTATAAGCATTGATTGTTCTCTTACTTCTTTGGACTTGAACAAATCCTAGGAAGAATGTTTCTAAGAAATTTCTTGCAAAATGAATCCCATACACAAAGTATTAAATGAAGTTTTAAATGCTTTATCAAAACTTAATACTTATTTGCTTTTGTTTGATAGATATCAAATGCAAATACAATGTGTCCATCTGACTGCATATAAAATGAAACTTTTAACCTTTGGAATTATTTTAATTTAATTAAAAATATTGAGGGTCCTAATTCATCTATGACTCAACAATATTTTTAGCTCTAACATCATTGAGCACATCTATTTTCAGAATTCGTCCAAGTGGATCAATCTTTCTTTCCTTGTATCCCCTCAAAATGCCATCATTCCAACCACCATTTTTCCTCTCCTAAAACCTTATTGTTGCGTCTGAACGCCTATTGTAAACCACCCGCACCACTTATTCATTGAGAGCATTGTACCACTCTCCCCCCTCCAATGAAACACCTTCCACCATGTTCCTCATTCTCTCCTCGTTTTTCCTTCGCCAAACCTTCATCATTTTATGGGCATAGTGGTGAACATGCGCCATTCATCCTCTCCTCGTTTTGGATTCCAATATTTTCAATTCAAACAACACCTAGGATTTGCACTAATCAATAAGTGAGATTAAAAACAAACTGACAAGCAATAAGCAACCCACACATGCTACTACTCTAAAAACCTACAAGAATATCATAAACAATGTAGAACCCTACTACATTACTCAATTCTTGAGAAACCTTCTCAAAATACAATCAAACAATGCAAAAAGAATGGGAAAATTTCTCATGGATAGTGAAGATATGGAAATTTTAATCCATACCACCCAATTTGATTTGATCCATCTTTTCAAGTTGAGAGTTCTTGAAACTTTTTTTATGAATCTTCAAAAAGGACTCTCGTAGCTCACACACTCTAAAAAAAAGTAAGACAATGACAAATTGAATTGAAGAGAATTGTGTTGTGAGACTTGAAAATTCGTGTATATGTATGTATGTATGTATGTATATATGTATATAACAAAAACGTAGTTAATCAATTATATTTATGCTTAGTGGATTATTTTGTTCTTGATCCATTATGGGTATCAAAATTTGAGAAGAATATTCAATTATTTTTTAGGATAATCAATTAACTACAAATGTACCTTGTTTTCATTCAAACCAAAATAATTGATTATCATAAGTGATTAATCAATTATCTAACTATATTATTTCATAATCGATTAAATTGTTTTTCATTACAAAATTTCAAATTTTTTAAAATTATGTTTAACCCAAAATTAATCCTAAGTGTTTCCTTAATTCATTTTATCAAGAAAGGTGCTTGGATGAACTAACTATGGAGATAATCTAACCTATATAAATGCATCTCATACATAATGAGAGTTTTATTCTAGACTTAGTCATAATTAAAAATTGAATTGAATTATTCAATTAGTAAAAAGTTTATTCAAGTTCTCTAATTATTAAAAATATCACAATCATACTCTTTCTGTCTCATTGAAGCTGACACCAAATTATAAGTTCCGATAGTTTAAATTTAGGCAGTAATGTAAAAAAAATTATAATTAAATTACTCATTTGATTTTTATAGTTTCATGATTCTTATATTTTTAGTCTCTATAATTTGTGAAAGTGATCTTTTTAGTTCCTAGAGTTTACATTTTAATTCTATTTATTTCCTGTAATTTAAAAGTGTTTTTTTAGTCCTTATATTTTATATTTTAATTCTCTTCTAGTCCTTATAATTTAAAAATTATAAAGACTAAAAAAATAAAAATCATAAAATTATAGTAAGAAAATGATTAATTTAACCAAAAATTATTTTACATATATAAAAAACATATTTAATCCGAGATGTTATCGGAATAGTAAATCTAACGGATATAATTCCACTTCTCAGCTCTCACCGTGAGAGAACCAGTGGACTTGCCCAAATACCTTGCGTCAAGAAAACGTTCACATCATTATCCCGTACAATAGAGAATCCTTCTTGTTCGTATAAGCCACATGTTAACACCTGATAGATTGAATTAATCAAATGGTATAAATACTAATAACTGCACATTGACGTTCCTGTTACAAAGTCAGGAATCCGTTCAAAACCCTGCAGTTCATCGTCCGAGGTATAAAGCTAAATCGAAAAAACATCGCAATTATCAATGCTTTGCGAATCTGATAAAGACATTATTATTGAAAATACTTCTTCTCTTCTATTATAATTGTTATATAAAAAAATTATTTTAAAATAACTATTATTTTAATTTTTAATGTAACATTAATAACTTTTTTACTTATATTCTTTATACGTTAATTACAAAATAATAATTTTATAAAATTATTATTATTTTTATCTATTTACTATTTTGTTGTTGATCTATATAAAATATCAAATATTTAATATGATAATTATTGTATAACAAAGAGAGTAATAAATGCTGATTTGAATATTTGCATAAAATTAATTTTAAAAACTAAATTTATGAAAAGAAAATAATAGTGATTAAGTTCTACATTATTTAATGGCTAAATGTCACACCTATTATGTTTTAGTATTTTTTTTTTTACTTTCGTACATTAACTTTTGAAAATTTCATTTTAGTTCTTTTATGTTTTTAAAAGTTTTATTTTGGTATATTAAGTTTTAAAAATTTTATTTTATTTTTTTATGTTTTTTTGAAAAATTTATTTTCATCTTTTATGGTTTTGAAAGTTTAATTTTGATTTTTTCTTCTAATTTCCGTTAATAAATGTTTAAAAATTAAAGCAAGATAAAAAATCATCATTGTGATTTTAGGTTTAAAACTTCTCATCAAGATTCAATGTTTCTTATCTATATTGATGCTACTAGGATCACATTCTAATTATGGGATGATACAATTTTACTGGCTACTATTTTAAATTAATTATTTTAAAATTTAAATTTAATTGAACGTTTGTTGATAAAAATTAAAAGAAATGACTAAAATAAAATTTTCAAAAATATAAAAAATCAAATAAAACTTTCAAAATCATAAAAGATTAAATTAAAATTTTTAAAATTTAAATATAAAAATAAAATTTTTCAAAACATAAAAGATTAAATTAATTTTTTAAAATTTGATTTATTAAAATAAAATTACATTAAAATATAATGGATAAAAAAGTGAGTATATATCCTTAATTAATTCAAAGTCTAACGTTAACTAACGGTAAGTTGCTACTTTCTCATCTATCTTCCTTTTCTGCTCCTTCTTATCTCTTTCCCTGCCATTTCTAAAGGTAAAGAGTAAAGTTTCCTCAGAATTCACTTTACGCGCTGTGAGAAGGACCGTGGAAGAGAGCGAGCAGTGGTGAGGAATCTTCTTCATGGCGATACAATAAAAACGTCCGTTGTTTGAGATTCCATATTTCGAATCTTTCAAGTTGAGATCCTAACAAAAAGCTTGAATCAACTGTGCTCGTAACAAGAAGGACACCCAAGACAAAAACACGAATTTCATAGGAAGCATCCTTGGTTATTTCAAAGGTACATAAACTGTCTCTTTTCATGTTATATAAACTTGCAACTTGGGATACTCATAAGCTGCGACGTTGACTTTATTTTACTTTCATAACTTGTTGTTCCTTGTTTGGTTGTAAAATAGGAAGCACGCTAAAAAAAGAGAGAGAAAAAAAAAACACTCAAATTGGGTTATTCATGGAAGAGACTACAGAGCGTGTTGCTCTTCAAGAGAGATTGAGGATGATGTCTTCGGAAATTGTGGAAAAGGGTCAAAGCAGTGAAAGCAACAAGCAAATACTGAGGTCAACACTTAAGGATAACGCTCCCGTGGTGCTAGAGATCAAGCAATACAACGAACACTTGAATCCACCCAGAGAAGAAATCAACACCCTTATAGGAGAAAAAGATGCAAAAGAAAAATTTGTTTGTAAATGCTTCTCCAAGTGTCTATCTTTGTTTCTCTGCAGATTTGGGCAGAAGAGGGGTCATTCATTTGCTGGTGGTGAGAAGCAAGCTCTTGTGGCAAAAGATATTGAAGAGAACCTTTACAAAATGAGAGAAATTCTTGAGCTTCTTAGCAAAGGGAGTTTTGAGAAGAATCTTGGTGGTGTTGGAGGACCAATGAAGTGTCCTTTTGGTGTTCCTCAAAAACCAGAATTCACTGTTGGGTTGGATGAACCGTTGAGTAAGTTGAAGGTGGAGGTTCTTAGAGATGGTGTGTCCGTTGTTCTGCTAACTGGTTTGGGTGGAACGGGTAAAACCACCTTGGCTACTAAGCTATGCTGGGATGAACAAGTCAAGGGTAAGTTTTAACTCCTTTTTATTTCTTTGATGTATGATGGTTTGACTTGTTCTTCTTTTAGATGATGTCATTATGGCTCATCAATCTTTCATAACTTCATCCGTTATCTCTTTCCTGTGCAATATTTTGTCGTGAACTACTAGCTAATGTCAACCACGTGTTAATGTTGAAAGAAAAGTAGTAACAGAAACAGATGCCAAAAACATTATTCAAAGTTGCAAACATGGCATGCAAGTATTATGTCTTGAAAATTTGTTGGTAATGGCTTGTGAAATGTTTTAAATCCACATTTCTGAAGGTAGAGGGAGCAGCTTAGGGCAAAGTTCAAGCTTAAGGCTGTGTGCATGTTTAGTTTTGCTCATTTTTTAGAAGTTATCACTTCTGTCAACTTTATGATGCCTTTTTTGAAAAAGGAAAAGAGCTATTATTTCCCTTAGATTGTTCCAAACATTGTCTAGTTATCCTTTTAGAAGTTAATATGTGAACTAAAGCTTTTATTGTAGTCCAAATTTCATAATAAGGGCATAGCCTTGGCATCTATTCTCCGTAAATGATGCTTTAACAAATTAAAGAAGCATTTTCTTTTGACCTGTATTATTTGTTTTTCTGTTCAGTGTTCATTTAGCAGAATGTTATCTGTAATAATAATTAATAAATTATTCTGTTGCAATATATGCTCACAATCAAATGAAAATCTGATACATAATGCATTCTAAATAGTATAAGACATCAAATAGTCTGTGCTTACAGATCCCTTTGGTTTACCTAGGTAAATTTAGTGAAAATATTATATTTGTCACTTTCTCAAAAACGCCCCAGTTGAAGATTATTGTGGAGAGATTATTTGAACACTGTGGATGTCAAGTGCCTGATTTTCAAAGTGATGAAGATGCCGTTAATCAATTGGGACTTTTGCTGAGGCAAATTGGTAGAAGTTCAGTGTTGTTGGTTCTGGATGATGTTTGGCCTGGCTCAGAAGCTCTTGTCGAGAAATTTAAAGTCCAGATACCAGAATATAAAATTTTGGTGACTTCTAGGGTTGCATTTTCTAGTTTTGGCACACAGTGTATCTTAAAACCACTCGTTCATGAAGATGCAGTAACCCTTTTCCGTCATTATGCTCTCTTAGAAGAACATGGTTCAAGCATTCCTGACGAAGAACTTGTCCAAAAGGTGCAAATCATATGCGAGTTATCTGTATTTGTTCTTTTTTTTTTTTTTCTGAAGTCATTCAATTGAAGTAGACGTCACAAGATTGGATATTAACAATTGAAATCTTTTTGTTTCATTTTGAACAACGTATCATTGAACTCACTTAAAATGAAATAAAATATAAATCCATGTTTTGACCCCTCAAAATGATATGACACATTACAAGATTGGATATTAATAACACTTGAAATCTTTTTGTTTCATTTTGAACAACATATCATTGAACTCACTTAAAAGACAAATAAAATATAAATCCATGTTTTGACCCCTCAAAATGATATGACACATTACATACAGGCATCTTGGGTGCTTAAATCATAGCAATTTGGTTACTGACTATTTTTGGTTGCAAGTACAGGTTGTTCGAATCTGCAAGGGTTTACCACTTGCCGTCAAAGTAATTGGGAGATCACTCAGTCATCAGCCTTCTGAGTTGTGGCTAAAGATGGTGGAAGAATTGTCACAGCATTCTATACTTGATTCTAATACTGAACTACTTACATGCCTCCAAAAGATCTTGAATGTTTTGGAAGATGATCCTGTCATCAAGGAGTGCTTCATGGACCTAGGGTTATTTCCTGAAGACCAAAGAATTCCTGTTACCTCTCTCATTGATATGTGGGCAGAGTCGCATAGTCTAGATGATGATGGCCCAGAGGCAATGGCCATTATCAACAAATTAGACTTCATGAATCTGGCTAATGTCTTGGTAGCAAGGTACACTTACTGCTTGTATTTTCCTCTAGATTATATAGTTATATACAACAAACAACATGAATTTGTGCTCTATAGGACAAATAATTATATGGCTTGTATAGCTTATGTGAGAAGCATATGTTTCTGTTAGGAACCAAGAATTGAAATGAGAAAGAAAGAAAGGATTTTATTGACTAGTAAGAAAAGAACAGAAAATAGGAGAGAAAACTCTCCTCCAAGGATTGTCCCTTTACAAAGGATTTGTAAATTGAGATTTACAAATGATAAGATCTTCCTCTCTCCTATCCTTCTTCCCCTATTTATATCTAATAAACCCCTCTATCTAACTAACTAACCCCTTAATTAACTAATCGATATCCTAAATGTAGTAAATAACTTATTAATAGTCTAACTATGTTAACTAACTTTCCCTTCACCTTATATCCTAACAGTTTCATGATATAATATTCCAAAATGACCGTTTATCTCAGATTGAAATTAAGAACCTCATATTTTTTTAACTGATTTGATTTAGAGGACAGAAGTTGAAATTCATAATTATTGTTCTTGATTTAGAGGGCAGAAGTTGAAATTCATAATTATTGTTGAAATTAAGAATCTTAAGGAATTGTATTCTGCTTCCATACCAGGAAAAATGCTAGTGACACAGACAATTACTACTACAATAACCATTTCATCGTCCTTCATGACCTTCTGAGAGAACTTGCAATTTATCAAAGCACTCAGGAACCAACGGAAGAGGGAAAAAGATTGATTATTGAGATAAATCAAAATAAACCTCGTTGGTGGCTTGGGGAGAAGTCAACACTGCTTAAGCACCAACAGGCCACTGCCCAAACATTGTCTATATTAACTGGTGAGTTATCTTTTCAAAGTATATACTTACAAAGTAAAAAAATGGTAATATGAATGTTGTGATCTGCCATTCATTAGTCTTCCATAACTAATGCATCAAGGGTTGCGTTTGCAGATGAAAATTGCACTTCAGATTGGCCCCAAATGCAACTAGCTGAAGTTGAGGTTCTGATTTTTAATATTCGAACTAAACAGTATTTCTTTCCGGATTTCATAGAAGAAATGAACAAACTCAAAGTTCTTATAGTCACAAATTACAGTTTCTATCCTTCTGTAATGAACAACTTTGAGCTGATTGGCTCTTTATCTAATAACCTGAAAAGAATCAGATTAGAGCGGATTTCTGTTCCTTCCTTTGTTGCAATGAAGAATCTTAAAAAGTTATCCCTCTACCTGTGTAATATGAAACGGGCGTTTGAAAACAATGACATGCTAATTTCATATGCTTTTCCAAGTCTTGAAGAGTTGAATATTGACTATAGCAAAGACATGGTGGGATTGCCTAAGGAGCTCTGTGATATTATCTCCCTGAAGAAGCTCAGTATTACTAATTGCCACAAACTCTCTGCACTGCCGCAAGAAATTGGAAAGTTGGAGAATTTGGAACTCCTAAGGCTCAGTTCCTGTACTGATTTGGAAGGGTTACCAGATTCTATTGGAAGGCTTTCAAAGCTACGACTTCTTGATATCTCAAATTGCATAAGCCTTCCTAATTTGCCAGAGGACTTTGGTAATCTGTCTAATCTACAAAATCTCTACATGACAAGTTGTGCAAGGTGTGAAGTGCCACCCTCAATCGCCAATCTTGAGAATTTAAAGGAGGTGGTATGTGATGAAGAGACGGCTGCTTCATGGGAAGATTTCAAACCTCTACTTCCCAATCTAAAGATAGATGTTCCTCAAGTTGATGTTAACTTGAATTGGCTTCATACAATTTCCTCGTAATACTTGCTTCATGCAGTTCAGGTTGTCTTTCCCAAGAGTCCATGATCACACCAAAAAGCAAAAACAACTAAATACAGTTTTCACATTGGATTATGGTAAAAGGAAACATCCCCCTTATTAATCAGTGCTGAAGGGGATTTGCTGTTAAGGAACTCATCAAACACAAAACCTTTATGAATATCCAAGTTCAACAAAGAGATTCATAATTTTGTGATCAGCTAAGATATCCATCCTTTTATATATCCATCAATTGGATGGAAGAAAGACAGCTTGAGTGTCAACTCACTATGTCCGAAGCATCTAATGGTATGACATAACTGAGCAATGGTTCTGGGGTCTAATTCAAAATTCTAGTAGCAATGTGCTTGTTTGTCTGTAAAAAGCTTGAATATTTTGGAACATAAGGCCATTGAGTGTTTTAGGGACCTATGTATTTTTATTCCTAAAGACCAGAGGATCCCGATCATGCCGCTGCAGCAGAGAAAATTTATGAACAGGTCAAACTGAACATGGCTGATTTTGTTGTTACAGGGTATGGTGGCATGCTCTTAAATAATTTGATGTGCTGTGCTATAATCATGTAAAGCTTAAGCCACTTATAAGAATAAACAGGATACAATACTCTGCTGTTAAATTTGCTAGATTTTATGCATGGGAGCAAGAGCCAAATGAATGCTCATGAAGAAAAAAGCTTCTACCCTCGCGTGGAAATGGAGTAGAAGCAAACAGAAAGGAAGGAAGTGACTGATGAGACAATATCAAATATCTACTGTTTGTCAGAGAAAAGGACGTTATTGTCACGGGATCCACCTGGAAACACTTCCCTTCTAAAATTGCGATGAAATTGGACAAAATGATATATTTTTTTGTTTTAATTTTTAAAAATTAATCTTTTAATTAGTAGAGTAAAAATATAATTTAAAAGTAAAAAAAAATTCTTAAGATAAAATTAATAGAGTAAAAGAAGTTTTTAATTAGTATAAATTTATTTATTTATTTTTGTTTTCTTTTCCAATTATCATTCAAAATTTCTCACTTTTCTTCTTTCCATTTCTATATTTTAATTAATATTTTATTTTTTCATTTCATTTTTCAAATTAATTTGGTCATTTATCTTATTTTTTTTCAGTTTAATTCTTTATCTTTTTAAAAGATCATTTTAGTTCCTTATCTTTTTAAATTGTTTCAAAATGTTCTTTTTGTTAGTTTGAAGTTTAAAATTGTTAATAATATCCAGATGCCAATCTCTTCAAGAGGGATAGTTTTTTTTTTTTTTTTTTTGAAGACGCCAGATGTGTTTGGCAAAAACTGTGATCAAAGATAAGGAGCTAAATGCTCGAATCTCACTCAAGCTGATAAAAGAAGAGACTCCTACAATAGGAAGAGAGATTCATCCAGCAAGAGCTTATCACTTTGATGATGTCACTGTGTGATTCCTTGTGAATGATTCCCAACCTCAACTTGTGTAGAATCTTCTATTCTTCAAGTTCTCAATTTTGTGTTGTTTGGGCTCTATGTTGTTGCATATGAAGCTCATAGATTTCAAGTTGATACTCAAGTCTAGGAGTGGGTAACAGAAGACTTAGAGATACACATGAGGGTAGTATAAAGTTCCCACACAATAGGGTCCAGATGCAGAAACCACGTCTATTGCAGAAGTCTTAAATGAATTAATGCTGGATCGGAAGCACATGTTGCAAATCTCTTGGTGCAAAACAAAGATAACAGTCCAAAGAAGATACTTGTGTTTATGATCAACTAGACAATGTTGCAAATCAAATAGAGCACCCTTCTACCACCACATATGCCAAACCTATTGCGACCATAGAGGGTGTAGAAAGCTTAAATAGGAGGACCAAAGTGATTATTGAGAAGCCTGATGAGACCTTATTTGTAGATACTGTGAATATATGTGTATGAAGGTTTTGATGATGCCAAGACAAAAGTAATACAAGTTTTATTTTAAGTCCAAATCAAAACCAAGAAAACAAAAATCAAGAAGAAAACTAAGTCTTAGTTTATCTTTTTTAAAAGAGTCTCTTAGTGATTGTAAAGGTTTGGCCTCACAACATAGTTTTTAAATTGATTATAAAAAGGTTTTAAAATAGTTTTAACATTTTCTAAAAAAATATTTTTTTTCACTGACAATCGATTACCAGGCATTGTAATTGATTACCAAAAGCAAAATTATTTTAAAAAGCTTTTTTAGAAAGTTTGAAATTTGAAATTGAAATTTGAAATTTGAAAATTTTAGAAAAACTTTTTGAAAAGACACATCTCTTCAAACCTATATATATGTGTCTGACTTCGAAAAGTAAGAGAGAGTTTAAAAGAGAACTTAATTGTCAAATCCTATCTCAAACAACTATTGGTCAAACACTTGCAAATCTATTGAGAATTCATCTAGGATTTTCAATTTGCATCAACTACTCTAAAGGAGAGAAATCTTTTCTGTTCATCTCTTGAGCTCAGTTGTAACCAAGAGACAGTGTGTCTCTTGGATTGTGAGAATTGCAATCAAGAGATTGGTTGTCTCTTGGATTGTGAGAATCTTGAACACAAGGATGAGGGATCCGAAGGTGTGTTCAAAGTCTATAAAAGATTTACAGAGATAATGGAAAATCTCAAGTGGGTTACTTGAGGACTGGACGCAGGCACGGGAAGTGGCCGAACCAGTATAAATTGAGTTTGCATTTCTCTCTTTCCTTATCTTATTTATTTTACTGCAATCAATTTTGTCTTGCACGTTTAAAGAATATTATTAAATTGATTGTTGCTTCTTCTTCTGCATTCTGACTCTATCATTTAAAAGAGGGTTAAAAGTTTGTTAGTTGAAAATTTTGAAACTTAATTCACCTTCCCTCTTAAGTTATTGAAGCCACTTGTCCAACAGATACAATGGATGATGGTGACAATCAAATGATAGTAACTAGTAGCTCTAAGTCCAAGAGATGTTGATCCTATTAATTGTGCTACACCATCTCAAATCGTTACTACAAAGATGCTATCTCAAGCCTACTCCAGAGATATGACACCCTCTACCCCAACATACATATAAATAAATAAAACATATAAAAAAGTAAACCAATTCATGTGGGTAGAAAGTTCACATTCACTTCACTATAACCAAATAAAACTTATTAAAAGCATATCCGGCTTAGAACAAGGCTGTCAAAGTTTACAAGAGAAATTTTGTAAAATCAATAAGGTAAAATAAAATAAAATAACATCAAGCAATTAAAATAAAAAATTATCCCCAATGTCACATTTTATCAGAGCATTGTGTCCCAACGTCCTCTAGCATAAAATTCTTTAAAGTCATCCACCTAGTCATCTGCTCCCACGAGTACAAGGTTCGAGATCATCATAAGATCCAAACACAATTAGCACATAGGAAGTGAGTTATCACATTTCTAAAAGAAAATACAAATAAACAAAGACGTAATCAAAATAAATTATGAAAGTATTTATAACATATTTGAACCTAATACAATTTACATCACTTCACCACTTTATCATTTAAAATTCATTTTTCAATCACCAATCACATTACACATGAATCACACACTCGAGTCAAAACGTAATAACACTCATCAATTTCATAATAAACAATTAGCAAGCGTTATGCAACAATTATACTAAGACTCAAGCCTATATGCAATGTGGTACCATGTCAGTGAAAAACCACATTAGGGCGCTTAGGAGTACATAACAAGACACACCACAAAATGGGTATGTCAGGTCACTCTCACTAAGTAAAATCATAAGGTGACCAGTCAGGGTCACTCTGTTTTGCGAGAATGTTCCAATCATATGGGATCAACATAGACTTAAAGGAGCACTCAAACCGAGTGTCTTTACCCCCAAGGCCTAGACTCCAAAAAATCCGTTAGGGCCTCACCTTCCTGATTCATGTTTAACCCCTAAAATAATTTTTGCACGCAGACACTGCTTATGAATTATATAATACCCACCACCTCACACTCGTGTTTCAAACACGTTTAACACATTGCACTGTCATTTAACACTTTAGGTTCCTAACTAGAAATCCTACATTTTTACTTTAACACTACACATAAATATTTTTCTCAAGGTAAACACCAATCAGGTTATTGTATAATTCACAACTCACAACACAAGTATTTTCACATCAAGTGTTAACCACCCACCTATTCACAACCAAATTTAATGTCCACAATTTTAACATCTCATAATATCACAATCCATCATCACATGTTTACGTGTATCTCACAAATTAACACATGTTCAACTTTGCACTTATACTCAATCACAATAACAATGTTATAATTTTAAAGCAACATGTTATCCCACAATTTATCACATTCAATTTATCACTTATACACAATTTCAATCACAATTTCATGATCTCAATATAATATTTTATTACGCTAATATAATAATTTTGTCCAAAATACAAACAAATTATACGAAAATGCTTCTCACAACATGGGGAGTAAAATCCCTCAAACAATTTCACATAATCATATAGGAAGAATTACAATAAAATAAGCATCCCAAAATAAATCTCAATTTGATCCTCTAAGGATCCCTACACATGTTCTTACTACTCCCCAATTGTGAATAACTCATCCCTTACCTCTAAGCGGGCTCACGTGTATAGTCCGGGAAGTGATAGCGGTGTCTATAGTTGTTCCCTAAGATTCCTCAAGTTTTTCCTTTGTTTGCTCTGTTAGGTTTCCAAGCGTTAGAGAGAAGGAGAAAATATTGTAGCTTCCATTTCACTGTCAACGTGCGAGACTAATTTCTCTCTTCAAAAACATTATTTCACAAATTCCAATGGTGAAAAGATGTGAAAATGGGTTTCAAAGGCAGTGTCCAAATTTCACAATAATCCAACTGTTGAAATCCGAGATCATAGTTTTACTGGGACAGGTTTGGGTGTATGCGGGAAAAGAGAAAGCTTAGTGCGAGGGATATTTATTCCACCACAAATATTATCACAAAACTCCTAATAGTGAGTATGTGCGGAAATAAGTTTTGAACCACTTGTTCAAATTTCACGATGATCCAACGGTTAACGTGTCTAGGATCATCGTTTTACTGAAACAGATTTAAGTGTATACGGGAAAAAGAGAGGGTTTTGGGAAAGGAAGAAGGGAAAACGGATTTGAGAGGAAGAAAAAGCATAGAGACGTATCGTCAATTTGGAAACTGACCTAGTATGTCTCTATTTATAACCAGGATACTCTCAACCTATTATTTACTCTATTTTTCTTTATTTTTATTATTTTATAAAAAAAACTTTATCTTATTTCCTATCAAATGAATAAATAAAATATCTTTTTTATTTTCCTTCAAACCATTATTTAATTAATAAAGTTATTTTTCCTTATTTATTTAATTATAAAAACTCATCATTTTTCTAAAACTCTATTTATTTTTAAATAAAAATCATTTTTAATTTATTTACGAAAAATGGAGTGTAACACTCCAGAGACATGATGAAAAACTCCAAGTTGACCTCTGAGAGTATTCATTGAACAAGCCATGGAAGCCTCCATTACTCAACAATTCATGAACTTGTCTAAGCTTCTGCCACAACAAATCCAGGAATCCACATCCAACCTACTTGGATCAATTGCAAATCAATACTTGCAACCTATTGTCATCCAACAACCCTTTGTTCAAGCTGCACCTACCTCTATACCAGCAACCTTCGAACAAGTTGAACATGATCAACCTTAACATCCACATCCAAAATCACCACGAAATGAAGATCCACCTCAGCAGCCATAAATGATAATGATAGTTTATCATTTTCCATCTTTCAAACCTGTATTTGTTGATTACATAAGAGGGAGAAATTGGAATTTTGATGTATCATGAGCTTAGACTTATCTTTCATCTTTATATGCTTTGTTGTAATATATATGTTGTAACATATGTTATGTTGCTTTTATAAATGAGTTGGTTGGATTATTCAATTTCGCCTCTTAACTATGCTTTTTACATATGTATGCATGTCCACTTTGATCTTATATATCTTACTGAGCATACATAAAAGATGTTGGACTCAAGGGGAGTTCTAAAACTTTAATATATAAGGAAGGATCAAATTACACCAGTGTAACATTGACAATTATTATACCATTCTATAACTTTCAACTAAATAATATTGTTTTATAACTTACGGTGTGATTAAAAGTTCCTTTCACATATATCACATATTCAAAATTGCATATTAATCTAAAATCTATGCAGAATTCTAAGACGTGTTTTCACATTTTTAGGGTTTTTGGTTTAATTGAATGTTAATTTTTTCTACATTTTTGTTGGAGACTTTGCTCTTTGGACATTCAAGCTTATTGTTTTTTTTTTGTTGATTAGGTTCTATTATAACAGAGGTTGACTTATTCATTGAAGATTTTCTGTTTTCCCTTTTTTTGACAAAGGTTCGACCTTTTGTTTGATTCTTCTTTGATTTTCATGATTTATGTTGTTACCATGTTTGGGCATGAGCATGTGTGTCTCTTTCCCCTTTTCATTTATGTTCACATTGTAAAAATCCTATCTTTTCTTCATGTGTTTTGACTTTGTGAAGCATTGTGGTTTTTATTCTATGAATCTTTGTGGGGTTTGTCCTTTTACGTTTTAGAACCATTGTTTATTCAAAGATCTATGGTTTATGAATATTCTTAAGAGTCTTCTCTTCTGTGTACCCTTGTGCTTGTGGTGTTGTTTAATTTTTGTTTTGTTTTGATGGTTGAAGCACATGGGTATTTTGCAAGTGGGGGTATTCTTAATAGAAAAACCCTTGTCTTTTTCATTTACTTTCTTAGTTCCAGAATTAGGATCACAATGATTTTAATGTCTGAGAAACAATCGACACATGCTCGAAGAAACTTCATATGAGTGTTCAAAAATTGCATTCAAGTGGATTTTTAGCCAAGCCATCACTTTTATTTGTGGTCTCGTTCCCATTTATTTGCATTGTTGATCTCTTTTGTTGTGTTTTATTCTATCCTTTGTTGTTTGTATATTTTCTTTATTATATCATAATTTTCTCTTTTACTAAATTTTGTCAAACTGGTTCTATTTTGTGTTGTGTTTCTATTTTGTAGTATGCCACCCTTTTAAAGCAAAATCAAGTTGCCAAACTCACTCCTTCTGGCAAAAGGCTGTGAGTTGTCCATTTATCATTTTTTGAACCCTGAAGTCCCTAAATCAGCACCTAGACCATTTCATTGGTCCACTCCTTTGGAGTTTGATGCCTTGATTGTTTGGCCTTGGGACTAGAACTTTTTATGGGGGATGCTGGTGGCCCATGTGGTGTTGTAGAAGGTTCTACTAATGTTGGAAATACTAAACCTACGAGTGGAGTTGCAGCTGGTGATCAAGTTATATAGGATGATGGGAGTGGCAACTCTGGGAGCGAATTTGATGATGATAATGATGATGCATGAGGGGGGATTGTCTGTTTTATCCTTGTGTTTAAAGGACACCATTTTAATTTTCTATTTTTTTATTGTTTTCAATACTTTAAATTCAGTTTGGTTTGCACGGTTTAGTTTATGTTGGCTTGCTTGTGAACCTAGTAGTATGTTGGTATTCATGTGATATTAAGCATGCTCCTCACATGTTTGAAAGAAAAATTGGATTTTAAAAATCATGATTTGAATGGATTGTTGTGGTTACAAGTGGTGTTAGCATAGCTTGGATGCATTTGTGAATTTAAGAAGGTTTCCAATGTAACATGAATTTGATGAAAAATTTGAGAATGCTTGAAAAAAAGATTTTGAGTTGTGTGTTGCTCAAATGAATGATGAGTGCCACTCTTTGGGGAAAGGTTAATTTTGAACCATTCTCTTATGATGATTTGTGTATACTAATAAAGAAATGATCAGGGCAAAATTTTGTTTGTTGGCTGTAGATTAAAAAGCCAAAATCCTTTTATTATTATCCTTTTGTGCACCCCATTTGAGCCTTTAATTAAATTTATTTCTTTCATGATAACCTAAAAAAGCCTAAAAGAAAAACAATACACTTTCTTACCATGGATAGGAGAGCCATTGCATGTACTAGGTTTAAAAGTTTGGGGGAGTGCTTGTAAGGACCAATTTGGGAACATTTGTTGGATCACATTCATGTAATTAAAATTGCATCACAACTGTGTTATTTAATTCTCTATAAATTTCAAGTTCTTGCAAAAAGCTTGAGTGAAACACTTGAGTGAAGAGGGACAAGCATTCTTGAGTTTTGTCAAATAAGGATTGTTGTACTTGCTTCCTTTCTTGAATTTAGGCATTTGCATCCTTGTTGTGGTCTCACTAAAGGCACCGTGGCTGAAATTTAAATCTTTGGTTGGTTCCTTTTCAAGTATGGATGAAAGCATGTACTAGATATGCTACGATGAGATTGATCTTTGTCCATGTGTTTTGTTATAGTGTTAGTATTTCTAGGTAGTCATTGCCAGTTTGTATCTTTTGCTTGAGGACAAGTAAAACTCCAAGTTTGGGTGAGTTGATAAGTGTTAAAATTATGTACTTATAAAGTTGTTAGATTTTTAGTCATTTATCTCACTATTTTCCTTATGTAGAGGCATGTTTTAACTCAATTTTCTTTAATTTCATTAGTAGTTAAGTTTTATTTCAATAATTTAGTTTTAGTTACATTGTAGTAAATTTCCCATTTTTGGTAGAAAAAAAGGAGAATAAAGATGAAGAACATGCTATGGAGTTGGAAATTGAGTACTGAAGCTTCAATAAACATCATATGAGGCAACAATTTGATGAAGTAGTAGAATCTGCTAGATGGCTAAGCCAAGTGTCACTTTAGATTGAAATTGATCTGCTCGACTATATATGTTGGGAAAGATTCAAGAAATTGTATTCAGATAGGAAAACTCAAGTGATAGAGGAGAAAAGAGATATTGTGCAAAATTGTTAAGTTTATTACGAATAACAAAATTTACAATGAAGGGGTTCAAAATACTCTCAAACTCTCTAAACCCAAAATACAGAGCTCCTTGTAAAGGAGACAACTACTATCTATCTAACCGAAAATGGTTACAAACGGAAAAAAATAGAAAATAGTTACAGTTACAACACAACTTATGTTAGTGAATCACCATGTTGGACGGTCCCTCGTACGTGACTGGATGCTCCACCAGGTGACATAGGATTGGATGACCTATATAAAAGATAAAAGTACTGGACCAGACGATCATTGTTGTCCATTCTATGTCTATCATGTATTGTCCAACAATCATCAATCTCCACCTTGATTCAATAATATTTCTGAATTACAACTAACTCAGTTCATTTCCAGCAATCTACAGTAAGTAGATCCAGATAATGCATGAACTTGTTTCTTAGAACCGGCTTCGTGAACATATCTGTTGGATTCTCCCTCGTATCAACTTTCTGGACTTTGACCCTTTTCTCAAAATGGATGAAGTGGTATCTAATGTCAATGTGCTTAGTCCTCTCATGATGGACTTGATCCTTGGCTAAACAGATTGCACTCAGATTGTCACAGAAAATGATGGCCTTTTCCTGTGGAAACCTAAGATTGCTAATCAAACCCGAAAGCCACTAACACAATGACATTAGCATGAAACAGGTATTAGGACTTAGGAGCGAATTTCATGAAGCCAATTTAAGTTAACATCAAGTTGAGGAACATCTATCTTTAGATTGGGAAGCATAGGTTTAAAAGCTTCCCATGAAGCAGCCGTCTCTTCATCACATACCACCTCTTTTAAATTCTCAAGATTGATGATTAAGGGTGGCAATTCACACCTTGGACAACTTGTCATGTACAGATTTCTTAGATTACAAAGATTACCAAAGTCCTCTGGTAAATTTGGAAGGTTAATGCAGTTTGAGATGTCCATATGTCTTAGATTCGAAAGTCTTCCAATAGAATTTGGTATCTCTTGCAAATCAGTACAGGAACTTAGCCTTAGAAGTTTCAAATTCTCCAAGTTTCCAAATTGTTGAGGCAATGCAGAAAGCTTATGGCAATTAGTAATGCTGAGCATCTTCAGGGAGGTGATATCACAGACCCCCTTAGGCAATTCTATCAGATCTTTGCAATAGTCAATATTCAAATCTTCTAGATTTGGAAAAGCATCTGAAATTAGCATGTTTCCATTTTCAAAAGCCTGTCTTGTATTACACAAGAAGAGGGATAACTTTTTTAGATTCTTCAATGTGACAAAGGGAGGAACCAAAATCCTCTCTAATCTGATTCGTTTTAGGTTGGATAATGAGCCAAGTAACTCAAAATTGTTCATTTTAGAAGGATGGAAACCATGATGTATGACTGTCAGAACTTTTAGTTTACTCATTTCTTTCAGGAACTTTGGAAAGGTGTACTGATTAGTTTGAAAGTTTAAAATCAGAACCTCAGCTTGAACTGGTTGCAGGTGGGACCAATATGATGTGCAAGTTTCATCTGCAAAGAATTACATATGGTGTCAATAGTAGAAGAACAAATTGAAGACCATAGGGACTTTCTGTTTTTTTTAACCATCTTTACTTTGTATGTAAATGTCTATACTTTAGAGAAAGATAACTAACCGGTCGATATAGACAATGCCCGTGCAGGGATCTGTTGGGGTTTTTGTTCAACACGCCATCCAAAAATATTTGACAGTACGCGGATCATCAAGCCTTGCTGTTTTTCTCTGGGCCACCATTTAGGTTTATTTTCTGTTATGTCAATCATCAGTCTTTTTCTCTGTTCAACTTGTTCCTGGTTGCTTTGATAAATTGCGAAGTCTCTTAAAATATCATGGAGAATGATGAAATGGTTATTGTAATAGTAACTGTCTGTATCACTTGTATTTTTCCTGGAAAATTAGCAAGCATTAATTCCTTAGGGTGAAAAGTTCCCTCACATCATTAAATATCCATGCTCTCTATTTGATAGAAAACTTACAAATTTCAATTTCTGTCATCAAAGGAAGTTCATGATAAGAATAAATGCAAAATTACAGAATGCAAGAAGTTTAAATTCTCAAGTTAAATGGTAACTTTGGAATGATTTATAAGGAATCAGCTGCTCTTCTCATGAGCCAACAAGCTATCGAATTATTTGTGCTATTGAATATATGAGGACAAAGTGTTGAGAAGAAATATAAGTAGTCATTGAATGTACCTTGTCACTAAGACATTAGCCAGATTCATGGAAGCTAATTTTTTGACAATGGCCGTTGCTATGCCATCATTATCTAGTCCATACAACTCTACCCACATATCAACAAGAGCAGCAACAGGAATTCTTTGGCCTTCAGGAAATAAAGCTAAGTCCATGAAGCACTCTTTGATGATGTGATTATCTTCCAAGACATCTAAGATCTTTTGGAGGGAAGTAATTAATTCAATGTTAGAATCAAGTATAGTATGACCATGTGAAAATTCCTCCACCATCTTTTGCCACATCTCATAAGATCGATTACTTAGTGATCTACCAATCACTTTAATGGCAAGCGGTAAACCCTTGCAATGTCTCACAACCTGCATTTCAGTGCAAGTAAATATAGTTTGTTATGACTCAGGCATCCATGCTGCAAATATATACATTAATATATATGCATTTCAGAAAATTCTTGTACGAATTACTCATATAATATGTCAGAAAGAAGGAACATGTACCTTTTGGACAAGATCTTCGTCGGGAATGTTTGAACTGTTTTTTTCTAAGAGAGCGTGGTGACGGAAAAGGGTTATTGCATCATTGTGAACAAGAGGTTTTAAGATGAATGGAGTGCCAAATCTATGGAATGCTATTCTTGAAGTCACCAAAATTTTATAATCTGATATCTGAACTTTAAATTTCTCAACTAAGGCTTCTGAGCCAGGCCAGACATCATCCAGGACCAGCAACATAGGACTTGCATCAATTTTCCTCAGCAAAAGTCCCAATTGATTGACTGCATCTTCATCGCTTTGAAACTCAGGCACTTGATATCCACAATGTTCAAATAGTCTTTCTACAATAATCTTCAACTTAGGCTTTTTTGAGAAGGTGACAAATAAAATATTTTCCTTGAATTTACCTAGAGAAACCAAAGAGAATAGTAAGCTCGGAAATTCTTTCTACAATAATATTAAATGGTGCACGTATTGCCAGAAATTAAATTACCACATTTAACATTATAAAAAAGGAACATGAACGGAAATGAAAGTAACTTATTATGCTCATGATCAAGAGAAAATGATTCTCTATGTTAGAGTAGCATATGCGAAACTTAGGAAATGATATCAGTATTCAGCAATCTTGAACTCTGCTTTAAGGTGCTCTCTATATTTCAGAAATATATAGGGAATTATAGCATTCTGCAAGTAATTAATTTCACCTAGTGCTACTAAACTTCCATTTTTTCTTGATGAATATCATCTGAAATTTTGCAAATATGAAATAAACCTTTTTTTTCTTACCATCTATAAGAAGAACTAGTTAATTCATTTATCATAGCAGAAAACAAAAAAGGGGTTAGTTACGAGATATACCTATGACTTGTTCATCCCAACAAAGCTTTGTAGCCAAAGTGGTTTTTCCTGATCCACCTAAACCAGTCAGCATAATGATGGACACACCTTCTTTAAGAAGCTCCACCTTCAACTCGCTCAAAGGTACATCCAACCCAACAGTGAATTCTGGTCCTTCAGGAACACCAAAAGGACGCTTGATTTGTTGTGCGGTGTCTTCCATGAATAACCAACTATTCGAGTCCTTTCTCTGTTCAATCAAACAAGGATCAAGTTGTGAGAAACATAGAAACTCAACATTGATGCATGAGCCTGAACATCTCAAATTGAAAGTTTAGAACAAGAAAAGAGACCGCTATAGTTTTTTTTTTTAAAAAAAAAATAAGAGAAAAAGTTTTATTCCAAATCTATACTTTGGGAAACGCATAATCTTTTCTTGTTAGCTTAATGTATCCTATTCATTAGTTAAAAGCATATCTTAACAAGAGAGTTAGCTGGTTAGGAAGAAGTATGATGATAATGGATGCAAATTTTCTCCTGTCACCTTTAATTTACACCTAGTATCGTTCTCCCTGTTTCTACAACCCTCATTATTTGTATTTTAACAATTGTTAAGAAAACTCTATATTAATTAATCCTATATGAAAAAACATTTATAAATGAGTCGCTATCCATTGTTGAAAATATGACGGTGTTCGATTTGATTCTTATACTTGACACTAATTTCTTGTTTTAGCTCCAACTAACACAAAAGATCTCCTTCAGTTTTGCTTTTCTACATGAAAAGGAAAAAACAAAACAGATGCATCCTGGTTGGTACGTGTAAACATTTAAAATAAAAAATTATACCTACATGAAAAAAATACTCTGACATCGTTATAATTTCGGCAAATCAGTTGTAAATATATTTTATGTATAAAAAAATTGTAAAAATATTTATTTAAGGATTAAAACGAAAAGCAATAGTATCAATTGTTACTAAAGCTTTAATTTATGATAAATTAGACTACTTATATATATCTTAAATAAGTTTTATTTTTTTGTCAAAAGACGTTCTTTTTCGTATAATATATATTGCATAAATATTGAATGATTGGATATAATAGTTTCAAATTTTGTATTTAAAAACATGTTTAATTTAAAAAATCATGTGATACGCTAAACTGACTTTCCAACGCATTAAAAGGAAAACAATAACAAAAAAATGTTAGCAGTCCATTAGGTGGATAAAACTTAAAAGAATCGACTAATTCCTAGCATCAAATAAAAACTATATGTATCTATTACATTGAAAAGTCGGTACAATAAGAACTGGCGTTTCAATATCCAAATATATAACTATATAATAAGAGAACATTTTGGAATTGTAGGACAAATTAAGGAAAATGAATAGGGTATAAGGTTAAAAAATATGATTGTTATTGTAATAAAAAAATGTGACAGATATATACTTAACAATATATATGTACCTTAATTAATTGAAATAACCAGAGACTTCCTTTGGATGTGTCTTTCTGTTACGTGTTCTTCTTGTTAACGATATGAAAGAAGTTCTTGTATGGGATAAAAGATTTGTTAGAATCGCAGACAGACATATTTATAGTCATGCATGCATAGTTTGTGTTGATCTAATACCTTATTAACGTGTTTTACTTTTCCTAGAATTGTCAAGGAAATTTCTTTGTGTGACGCAAGAGATAAGTATGAATAAGCAATGACGATTATAATAATTAACCGCCATAGCTTTATAAACTTTTTCGAATATATTCCTTGTTTTACAAGAATTAATCCACATACTCATAATAAAAACAAGAATTAACCCATATTATGACAGTGTTTGGTTTTGTTTAGAAAGGTTCATAATTCAGTAATTTCACTGCATCAGTACAGAAATCACGTCGACAGACCCGACCAAATGACGCAGAAGCTATTTCTCTTGACGTGGAAAGAGCGTGAGATTTGCCTTTGTATCTGATTGTTGACCAAGTCAGAAGTCAGACGAGTTTGGTCTCTGTTTGATTTGGGTGTCTGACACGTTGTTATTTAATAGAACGTGTGATGACGAGTTTGACACGTTGTTATTTAATAGAACATGTGTTGACGAGTTAGCCACGTTGTTTCTCTCTTTCTCAAGCATATGTCGATTCTCCCCATTTTCCAAAATCTGTTTTTTATTTTTTTATTTACAGTATGAAACTAAACAGTAGCGCTAATGCTTCCACGTTCCCATCAGGAGGCTTCCTCCAAATTAATATTCATAGATATGCTACCCACTCCATCCCGCGAGAATATTTGTTAGTGATATGATCTTAATTAGAAATCAAAATATTTTTACGGATAGATAATCTTTGAGTTGGTTATCTTCTAACAAGGAATCATGAAAATAAAACAAAAGATAAAGCTAGATGAGTTGAAATTAACACAAAGGAATATAAACCAGTTATATCAATTGTACCACTACTACAAAATATATAATCTACATCATTAAATCTACATTGATTATTGGAAAACCGATGTAATAAACTATGCAGGATATTTTTTAAATTTTAATCAACTTTATTAAGGTGTTTACGACGATTTTTATAAAATTGCCTTTGATATAAACATTACAAAGGTGGTATTATAAAAATTGTGTTTGTTTGTTACAGGATTACTACGGTTTACACCTAGCACCGTCGTTGAAATTATCATATTTTAATTCGCGATTTTTCACTTTCGTTGGTACTGCAATGTTCGATTAGCTTCTCGATCTTGACATATTCTGGAAACCTCCGAACGCACAGAAGAAGTTTGGTCGTACCTCCTTCAGTCTGCCGTGAGCTTGGAATTGTGCTAGCCGCAAGCTTGTCATTGTGTGTCTAAGTGTCGACAGGCAGCCTCGCAAGCTTGGTCGTACCTCCTTCACTCTGACCGTTATGCGGTAAGTACCAATATTGTTTTCAACTGCCATTGTTTGTTGTTCGTGTTGTCCTCGATAAACTAGGTTTCATTCATGCATGTCTGGTGTTTATGATATTATCAATTTGTTGACATTTGGAGTTTGTGTTTGTTTAAATCCTAAATTTACTTAGTTGTAAGGAGAAATCCCTTTCATCGTTTCCAAGCTTAGTGCAGAAAATTGTTCGTCTTGTATGGCGGCAGTAGATTCTTTAATCTCCCTCTGGCACTGGTATGTGGATTGTGGAGCATCATTCCTAGTTTTAACATGTTGATATTCTTTTGAGTTTTTCTTGCGTTGCCCAGTGAGGCGATGAGCAGCAGTAACAGCAGCTTCAGCAACTGCTGCTGAGGCAATGACCACTGTTAAAGCATGCTTGCTCTGTTCTTGCTCTGCCTCACTTAGTGTTGTTCCTTTTGAGGGTAGGGGATATTTAATTGAAGGAAATCTCTTGCTCTTTAGCCTTGCAAATATCCATTTCATTCTTTTCTCCTTTTGAATAAAAAAAAATTGTCTCATAAGAAACAAAATCCAAGTTAAAGACTTAATTTGAAAAGGCTCAAGAGTTAAAGACTCACCTTATCTTGTGTGGAATGTTTGTCCCATATAAGACCTCTTCACCAGACTAAAACAGCTCTTCTTTTTTGCCATTTAAGGATATCAACACATAGGTCAACTTCAATGTCTGTGATCTGATTAGCCATTCCTCTTAATAAGCTTCATGGGTCCTCTCGTTTTTATTTTCTCTCCATCTCTCTTTTTTCCAACTGTAGCAGACATGTTGATATGTCTGTTGGGTTTGAAATGGCAGCACTGTCCCTCATTGAGCTTTGATATTAATATTCTTGATTATTTAACTTATAGTTGTATATGTTATCACTTAACTAATATTGTTTTGCCAATTTTACCACACACACAATGAGATATAAATCCTCGTCTTCTTCTTACTCTACAATCTCGAAGCCATTCAACTTAATTCAATTAATAGATAAAAATTTCTAAAAATAAATCACTTGTAATGTATCCAAGTAAAAGATTCTAATTTACAGTATATGAGTGGATATGCAATAGAATGTTCACAATTTAGTTTAATTTATAAATAAAAAGTAATATGCACTAAAAATTAAAAAAAAAAAGCATAAAAACATAGATGAAAAGTGCTATTAACACATTCTCTAAAATCATCTTTAAAAGCATAGTTAGGTCACTGCTAAGTGCTAACCATAACCTTAAGGATTGTTGATAACAATATGGCCCTTTATAATGTGACGTGGGCTTCTCCATATAAGAAACCTGATGATACAATTTTCTTACTTTGCAATAAATGTGTCTTTCACAATCACAACTACTTTGAACTTTTTGAAGCTCATCTTCTGCAGGGTTTTAGAGAAAATAAGGCTAGTAGGCTTCACTGTGATTTCCACTCCCTTTGGTGATCTAATGGTGGCACTGTAGATTTTTGGCGCAGGATCTACATTAGTCACTCTTCTTTTGAAAAATCATACTCTTATGTCTTTGTTGCTTTCCAAGCCAAATTGCATGGTGGGGGTAGTTGATGTTAGGATATGGGACATGGTTATGCTTTTTTTCTATGGAAGGATATTGTAGAAATGTATGATAGAAATGATGGGAGTAGGAAGAGGATGAGTTTTCAGAAAATTGACACCTTAACTTGAATTGTGCTTATTAGCTTCTTGACTTACATTACATGGCTTACTACAACTTATGCCTTTATATAGGTTACATAGGTGATTTCTACACACTTCTATACTACTTAGTCCTAGAGTCTTCTAGACTCATCTATCATCTACCATCTATCTCTATAATATTCTAGGTGCTTCTATGACTTTAGATAATAAGATATTTTTCTACATCCATCAAGAAGTTTCTACACACTACAACATCTCCATAGGTGCAGAACTCTCTAGATAATGGACCACCAATTATACATCTACACTTTTCTAGATTAATCTTCAACACTCCCCCTTAATCTAGAATAGTCTTAAACTCCAAGAATGTCTCTGAATTTGATGAACTTCTTTGTTGCAATTGGCTTGGTGAAGATGTTTGCTAATTGTTCTTCAGTCTTGCAGAACTCCATTTTGATTTCTCCACGTTCCACGAGCTCTCTAATGAAGTGGTATCTAATCTCAATGTGCTTTGTACGGCTGTGGAATACTGGATTCTTAGTCATTGTAATAGCTTAAATATTATCACAATGAATAACTGTTGGAGTCTTGTTGTACTGGATTCTTAGTTACACTGTGGAATACTGTGGAATAGCTGACATATTATCATACTGTGGAATACTGGATTCTTAGTCACACACAACGCTTGTTGCAGCCATGTATTTTGCTTCTGTTGATGATAGAGCAATTGTCATTTGCTTCTTTGATGCCCATGATATTGCTTTGTTGCCTAGAGGAAACACATATCCATTTATGCCTTTTCTATCATCTGTGCTTCCTGCCCAGTCGCTATCTGTATAACCTGTCAAGTTAAAGTCTTTATCTGTCTCGTACAAAATGCCAAAATCCTTTGTGCCTTTGACATATCTTAGGATTCTCTTGGCTGCTGCAAAGTGTGCTTTGCTTGGGTTACTCATGAATCTAGACACGATGCTAACTGCATGTACGATGTCTGGCCTTGAGTTGGTTAAGTAGATTAGTGAACCGACTAGGCTTCTATAAACTGTTGCATTAACTTTGTTTTGCCCGTCATCTTTTGAAAGCTTCTCGTTCATCGCCATAGGTGTGGCAAGTGGTTTGCAATCTTGCATGTTGAACTTCTTTAGTAAGTCATCCGCATATTTTTCTTGCGAGATAAATATTTGTCCAGGTCTTTGCTTGACTTGCATGCCAAGAAAATATCTCATGAGTCCAAGATCGGTCATTTCATACTCTTGCATCATAGCCTTTTTGAATTCTTCCATCATCTATGAGTTGTTGCCAGTGTAGATTAAATCATTTACGTATAGGCACAAAATCAAGAAATGATTACCTTGCATCTTCACATATAGTGACGGCTCACTTGGACTTTTGAGGAATCTATGCTCGACGAGGTATTTGTCTATTTTGTTGTTCCATGCTTGGGGAGCTTGTTTGAGACCATAAAGCGCCTTTTCAAAGCGATATACTTTGTCTTCTTCTCCTTGAACTTTGTATCCTTGTGGTTGCTCCACGTAGAATTCTTCTTCAATCTCTCTATTCAAGAAAGCTGATTTTACATCTAGCTAGTAGACTTGTAGCTTCAACTGTGAAGCTAAGGCTAGTACAGTTCTGATTGTTTCCATGCGCACAACAGGAGCAAATGTCTCATTGAAATCAACTCCTGGCAGTTGTGAATAGCCTTTAGTGACAAGTCATACTTTGTGTTTCTGGATTGTTCCAACCTCATTATATTTAATTTTGTAAACCCATTTCAGGCCAATGATCTCCTTGTCTTCTGGTTTTTGCATGAGCTCCCATGTATGATTTTTCTCTATCATTTTGATTTCCTCGTCCATGACTTTTCTCCAAACTTCTTCTTTCGATGCTTCCTCAAACTTTTGAGGTTCACAGGAAAAAAATCCAACATTTGCGTACTTTGGATTCGGTTTGTGTGGCCTTCCTGATCTTCGAAGTTATTTTTGTGGGACTTCTTCTACTTCTTCTTGCCGGTGCTGTTGGTCATGCTGTGTTGGTGATGTTGGCAGTGTGCACGAGCTTGGATTGGATACTTCTTGCGTCTCATTGACTTTAGTACTCCATTGCCAGCTTGCTCCTTCGTCAAAAATGACATATCTTGAAATGATCAGCTGCTTTGAATCTGGTTTGAATAATCAGTAACCTTTAGATTGGTCACTATAGCCGACAAAGATGCATTTTTCTTCTTTTTCATCGAGCTTTTCTCGGTTCTCCTTTAGAATGTGCGAATAAGCAACACATCTAAAAACTTTAAAATGATCAACTGTTGGTTTTCTATTGAACCATGCTTCATATGGCGTCATATTTAAGACTGCTTTAGTTGGAGAACAGTTGAGGATGTATACTACTGTGCTAACAGCTTACGCCTATAGATTCTTTGGCAGGTTCTTGTGCTATAGCATCGATCGAGCCACTTCCACAATGGTTATGTTTTTCCTTTCAGCGACACCATTCTGTTGTGGAGTGTGACAAACAGTCAGCTCCTTCTTGATGCCATGATCATTGAAAAAATTGATGAATATGTGCCCATTGAATTCTTCCCCGCGATCTGTTCTCAAGATTTTGAGGGAATGCCCACTTTGCTTTTTCACTAGGGCCTTGAACTCCTTGAAGCAAAAGAATGCATCGGATTTTTGTTGGATGAAGTACACCCACATCATTCGAGTGTAGTCATCAACGAAGAGGAGAAAATATCTTCTTCCACCAAAGCTGGGGGTACTTGATGGTCCCCAGATATCAGCATGCACCAATTGAAGTGGAGCTTTAGCTCTCCAAGATGTTTTTGGAAATGGTAACCTGTGCATCTTGCCATAAATGCAGCCTTCACAAACTTTAAGGTTAGATGAAATAAAAGGAAGCCCAAGAACCATATTTTTTTTTGTTTTAATAATTTGAGGCCATTAAAGTTTAGATGACCATACCTCAAGTGCCACAGTATGGACTCATCCATATTCTCACATTTCAATGCATTTTTTTGCCCAAATGACATAAATAGAGGAAATACTTTATTAGGAGCCATTTGGATAGAAATAATTTGGCCCTTTCTTTTATCAATGATATTACATTTATCATCATCAAAGATGACATTATAATTTTTATGAATAAGTTGACCAACACTTAGAAGATTTTGAGTAAGACCTGGCACATAAAAAACATCATAGATATATTTTTGGCTATCATTTTGAGTTTTAACAGCAATGGTGCCTTTTCCTTCAACTGTTTGAACATTTCCATCACCAAGTGTAACTTTGGATTTTATTGTCTCATCTAGTTGCACAAAGAAACTTTTGTTTTTTGTCATGTGGTTTGAACAACCACTATCAACATACCATACATCCCTTGATTCTTAAGAAGATAAAGTGGAGTACAAAGTATGATCAAGGGATTCTTTATTTTCTATAAAATTTGCTTCTTCTTTTTGTTAGTAAAAACAACCTTTTTAGTAGTGTAGGTGCCTTTTTGCACTTTTTGCATTTGTACCGACAATCATTTGTATCATGATTATTTTTCTTGCATAATTTGCAATAGGAGCTTGAAGCATTAATACTCCATTGCTTTCAGCTCCTTTTACCACGATTAGTAAATGCTCCTCCTCTTTTTTGAGGAAATTTACCGTGGTTATTTTTCTTATCTCCATCATTTTTAGAGATATTAATTTTAGATTGGAATGTTTGCTCTAGTGGCTGCTCAAATCTTTTCATTCTAGCTTCATGAGCTTCTAAAGAGCCCATTAATTCTATTAGAGTGAGTTTAGATAAATCTTTTGATTCTTCTATGACAGCCACAATATGATCATATTTTACGGGAAGACTTCTTAATATTTTTAGTATTATTTTCTTGTCTTCAATCGCGTCCCCGTAACTTCTAATTTGATTGAAGATATTAGAGACACGAGAGAAGAAAGATTGTATAGATTCATCTTCCTGCATTATTAATGTATCAAAATCCTTCCACAAAGATTGAAGTTTAATAGAAATTACCTTGTCTGTGCCTTTAATTTCATTTTTCAGAGTCTCCCACGCCTCCTTTGCATTTTTTGCTTGCATGATTCTTGGAAAGATCTCTCTACTAACTCCTTGTTGGATGAATAGCAGAGCCTTAGCATCATGTTGCTTGTTTTGCTTGTACTCCTTTTGCTTTGTTGCTGTCCACGTAGCCAATTTTTCTTGGATTTCTGGGACTGGATAGCCATTCTCTATAACATCCCACAAGTCTTGTGAGATGAATAGAGTTTGCATTTGGATGCTCCAATAATCATATGCTTCCCCATTAAATATGGGAACTAAGGTTTGGTTATAGTTGAAGGTTGGTGGGCTAGGTGATGTAGCAAAGGTCATAGGATCAACACGGCTCTGATACCACTGTTAGGATATGAGACATGGTTATGCCTTTTTTCTATGGAAGGATATGGTAGAAATGTATGATAGAAATGATGGGAGTAGGAAGATGATGAGTTTTCAGAAAATTGACACCTTAACTTGAATTGTGCTTATTAGCTTCTTGACTTACATTACATGGCTCGCTACAACTTATGCCTTTATATAGGTTACATAGGTGATTTTTACACACTTCTATACTACTTAGTCCTAGAGTCTTCTAGACTCATCTATCATCTACCATCCATCTCTATAATGTTCTAGGTGCTTCTATGACTTTAGATAATAAAATATTTTTCTACTTCCATCAAGAAGTTTCTACACACTACAACATCTCCATAAGTGTAGAACTCTCTAGATAATGGACCACCAATTATACATCTACACTTTTCTAGATTAATCTTCAACAGTTGATAGCATCTTGGCCTGCAATTTTTATGAGATCGAACAAAATAAAATTGCTAAAACTAGAACCATTTTGATTTGTAAGTTGTAACCATGCATCATGTCATGAGAACTAGATATAACCAAAGTCATCAACATCATAGGCCAAACCAAGCTCAAACTTCTTCTTGGGTTCAATTGACCAGAACCATAGACAAATTCTGCCTCATTGTTAACTTTCCTACTCATAGTTTGGCCTGGCTTGACAAAGGTTATATAAACAAGTTGAAGTCACCCATCTAAAAAAATCTCAAGTTGTGAGTTGTGACCTTCAGATTGAGCATATGTATGATACAAATAAATCAACTAAGATTTCAATGCCAGGAGCTGCATCAAATAGATTATAAAACACCTTCAATTACCCTCAGTTCTGAAATGCCAGCCTTTTGATCACAAGTAAAAGCAGAATCAAGAAGGACCACCAAGGTATAGGTGATTGAAGAAAAGTTTCAGAAAGTGGCTACATTCTAAAAGGGGTTTTAGGTAACTAACCTTAGGTAGTGGGATAATAGTTTTGCTGCTGCTGGTGTTTGTACCTAGTTGATTTCTATATAAGATTATTGGGTGTCATATGCTTATTAATTTGATTGATTGCAGACAAAATGGGATTGTCGGTCATCAATTAAGTGAGGTCTATTTCATAGAAAGGTGCATTACTACAAATGATGTAATACAACCAAATATAATTATCGGTTATCAGCTTGTGTTGTATGAATACCTAAATAAAAGATAGCTTATTTCAAGAAATGATGATGTTGTCATGCTATAGGACTTCCAAGAACTTACTCTTAATCCTTGCTTTCATTATCTATTCCCAGCAGCGCTGCTAGTTCAGTTTGTAAGTTGGTATTAGCAAAGATATGTATTTATGTTGATATTCTCAACAAAGAAGATAGCATTACCAATCGCAAACATAGGAATTAAATGCATGTTTCAGTACATATAGCTCTCTGCAGCTCTTAATGGGTCACCATTACCAATCTCAAGAACTAGATTAGCATAGGCAATCCTCAACTGATCTGAGAGATCCTTCACTTGTCCATAGTCTTGCAAGGCAACCTGAATTGAGGAAAGTTAGTACATTACGATAGATAAGAGTTAAAAAAAATAAAATACAAAAAATTAGACCCTGATGTGTAGAACTAATTCTCAATAATCTACCCATTATTATGGTCATTTCCATATGTAATTCATGTTTATTAAAACAACTCTACAATAACTATAGGATACTCACCTATAGATGAAATCACAGTTAAGGAGATATTAGCAAATCAATATAGCTGATGACTTGAAAATCATTTGACCATATGCTAGAGTCCAACTTTGAAGAATTTTGCTGCACTTTTACTAAAGTTAAAATAGTGTAATACAGTTAAAAATGCATATGAAAAATCATCTATATTATAAATCTTCAGGGAAGAAGTTGGTGTTATTGTTATTAAAACTTCCATCTCCCCTTTGTTATCTAATTCTGACATATGTGTACACTGTAAAACAATCAGGAGTCAGGACAGCGACCAAATACGTTCAAATCTGTTGCAGCTGGGCAGGAAAGGTTCAGGACTCTACACAGTTCTTATTATAGAAAACCACAACGAATCATTCTCGGTATGCTAACTTTATTTTGCCACTATAATCTATCTGATCACGTTCAGCAAGCAAACTGGATCCTTGCATTATGAGCCAGATTAGAGTAACATAGAGCCCTAACACTTTCACTGCATACTCATAGTAGCATTTGTTTTTCAACTCAATGTCAATTCAGTCAATTATGAATATTTGGATTGTTACATGCATGCACTTTATGCAGCACTGTGATGTGGAACCTTCCCTATTGTCAGAGCAACCTAATTAAACCAGCAATTAACAATTTAATGGACATTCCCTTTGAACTTAATTACCAACTAGCTAGGTTGTGTGGTATTAATATTATCAATAATAATAATAATAATAATTATAATAATAATAATAATGATATGGCCATATAATTATTTTTTCTCGTGCCTATTAAATCACTCAGTATTAGACTACTTACTTCAATTTGTGTTGTGATTGATGAATACCCGCTAGCATGCAATTTCAGTCCAGTGGCAGTGTTGACCACGTACAGGCATGCATGCTTCTGCATATATATTTTGTTTCTCACGCTTCGAAGTTCAAAGGGCCACCAATTAACAATTAAACTGATGAACAGCCTTGTGGAGATATATGAACTGTGACATTGACATCGTCTTGCATTGATGTCATTTCCCAATGCATATAGCATAGGTTAAGATTATAAGATGCTTAACTTTATCGAAATAATAAAAAAATATATAGATCCCCCAACTTTCTAAGATTACTAAAACTTTTAATTTGCTCTTTTTTATAAATTCAATTACTGCATGTGTAATATATACTGCTATTATTTTGTATAATGATTTTTTTTTTTTGTTTTAGAAAAGAGTTCTCTATCTTTGTCTGATCATACCTTTCCAAATTCTTTTCTCCAAGTCAATTCCTACTCCCTCTGTTTGGGCCAATTCCTACTCGATCGTCATTTTCCATGAAGCTATGATTCTTAAGATACAAGTTAATTACCAAACCAGGATAAGGGATGACGATGTTGTAAAAGTAAAATAAAGCATAGTTGACTGATCATTAACATTAATTTGTTGGAACTTATGCTAAAACTGAGGGAAATACAAAAACAAATTCGTGGTCGATCCATTTCTTTTATATATATATATATATATATATATATATATATAATCAAAATTTTCATTGTTTTAGATTCTAGCACAATAATGTTTGATAATATTTTTTGTTAGATTTCATCTTAAAACCAATTGGTCCTAAGTGAAGTTATCCAACACATATATAAACTGCACCTTAAGGACTGAGGCAAATAATGTGGGACTTCCTAACATTTTTCATAAATATATATCAACAAGACATCAATGGTTATAAACTGAAACAAATTATAAATAGAATAACCAAAAATGGTATAGAAATCAATTTTCTAAAATTATCAATGAATATATTAATTTAGTTTAAATTTATATAAATTACATGTTGAATATATACTGGATCCGTGTGAAAAAAGTTAACAAGAAAAATTTAACATAAGAGGGAGTAATTATAGAGTAAAACAAAAAGCATAAAGATTTAATTTGAAAAGGCTCAAGAGAAACAGAATCCAAGTTAAAAAAAAATTGTCTCATGAGAAACAAAATCCAAGTTAAAGACTTAATTTGAAAAGGCTCAAGAGTTAAAGACTCACCTTATTCAATTAATGATTCAATTTAATGGTGGACTTCATTCCAATTCTACATCGCCTATTCTTTATTAATGCTTCCCTATCCCCTTTGCTTGGTGTCATACCCTAATTTCGTCCGGGGACCTTTGCTTGATGACATGCGACCATTCTTTGGTCCTTGTGAGGTGCTTGGCACCCATCATTAGGCAATTTATGAAATTCCAGGACATGCCGAAAAACCAAAAAAATGTTGATGCACAATCCGTAAGTTTCCGTGACACATCGGAAATCAAATGGAAGCATCGTTGCATAATTAAGTGAGGTTCCGTAACATTCCGTAAGTCAAAGAGGGGATGATTATGTAATCCGCAAGGTTCCGTAACATTACGGAAAGAAAACAAGTATCGTTACGGAATTCGTAAGTTTCCGTAACTTTACGAAAAAAGAATCACCAAAAAACAGCAGAGGGGGGTGTACTTAGTAAAAATGGGGGTGCAAATAGCACCCAGGCCCACTTGGGCCCTCCAGAAGATTCCTCCAGAAGGCGGTTGCTTCTGGAGGAAGCAACCCTGCTCGCCTGGGCGAGCTGGGCGGCAACCACCTCCCCTATTTTGCTATAAATAGGGGAGGAAATGAAGAAGGAAGGGGTCCAGCCCCTTAGGCACTTCTCTCTCTTTCGAATTTGCTTGGAAAAATTGTTTCCGTGAAGAAAATCTAAGCCGAGGCGCTTCCGAAACGTTTCCGTAACGTTTTCCGTGAGGAATCTCGCAAAGGTTTGAACCGTTCTTCAACGTTCTTCATTCGTTCTTCATCGTTCTTCGATCTTCAACGGGTAAGTACCTCGAACCAAGCTTTTCGATTCATTCTATGTACCCGTAGTGGTCCACATTGTGTTTCGTGCATTTTTATTCTCGTTTTGTTTACTTTTTATACCCCCTGTTGACGTGCTTAAGCCATTTTACTTAAGTCGTTTCTCGCTTAACTTAAAAATAAAATAAATTTCCACCGAACGTTTGAATTGTATTATCCATTAACTTCGGTTAAAATAAATTCCGACCGTTCGGTCATGCCGTAACCACGTTGGAAATCAAAAAAGAGGTAAAAATAATATAAATAATCAAAAAGACATCTTTTAGTAAAATAAAGCGGAAAATCAATCGGACGTTTTCTCTTTGGGATTTCTCATTCTTAATCGAATTGATTAATAACTAAAGTGAAACTAAGGCTAAAATCAACTCGCCTAGTCAAGCTCGTCCACAAAAATAGGCTTTTGAAGTTTGTCATTTCAATTTCTCACTAAGTAAAATGAATCATTTTTAAGGTCCAACGCCTTAAAATGATCACCACTTAAGTAAAAAAAGAATCGCTTAATAAAAAAGAACTACGTAGGTCTGAGTTCCTCATTGAGGATACGTAGGAGCAAAAGCCCCGCTTTTGTCGACCACCCCAAGAGATCGTTAATGGTCCAATGCCTTAACGTTTCTCTCCTTTCAAAAACAAGAGATCGTTAATGGTCCAACGCCTTAACGTTTCTCCCCTTTCAAAATCAAAAGACCGTTTAATGGTTCAACACCTTAAATGACCTTTTGTTCAATAAAAACATATTTTGCAAAAAAGACAAAAACAACTTAACCAAACACTTTGTTCCAAAAGAACTACGTAGGTCTGATTTCCTCATCACAAATTGAGGAATACGTAGGAGCAAAGGGAAACACCCTTGTCGACCACAAAAAGAGAAAATATAAAAAGGGTATAAAGGATATAAGAACATAAAAGGGAACATAAAAATCAAAGTCATGTTTGCACATTCGATTAAAGGCTGCCGTCCCTTGGGACGGACGTGTGGGGTGCTAATACCTTCCCCGTGCGTAAATACAACTCCCGAACCTTTCACTAAAAAGTTCGTAGATCGCGTCTTTTCCGGTTTTTCCGACGTTTTCCTCAAATAAACGTTGGTGGCGACTCCGCGCGTATTCCTTTCGTGGAACACGCATCCCGCGAGTCTCGCGTCGCCCTCCCGCCGAAGGGTAGGTTGCGACAGTTGGCGACTCCACTGGGGACTGTTTTTTAGAGAGTTAGGCCATTTAATCTTGTGCAATGTTTTATCATGACTTTCTCCTTTGTTGGTTTCCCTTTATTTGTCTTATGTTCTTGTGTATATAAACTATTTGTTGCTTTTAGTGTGTTTTAGAATGTATGCATGAGGTAAATATTTATTCATTTGATGCACACAAACACTAACACTATTTGCACACACTGTAAGTGAAAAAGGGCCCTATACCCGGGTTCATGGGAACATAAGGAGTGGAGGTGAATCTGTGATCATGCTAGGTCTCCGACTTGCTTGATTACAGTGAACCCTCATCTAGAGCTTTTCTCTTTGAAAACTTATTGTTGCTAGTAGTCCCTACTGCTGCAATATGTTCTTCGAAGGGGATGATACCTCTAGAAACCATCAAGAGAGATATGACTACCTTGGGGATTATTGCTAAAAGCCTAGTTAGTTCTCTCCCTTATAGGTCCCTTAAATAGGGGCACGGAGCAAACACGCTGCGTGCCATTTTTCACACTACCATGCATAAGTATCATATACCCTTTTGCTTATGTTCAGTAAATATCGTCATACTGTGTACATTCCCGCATTGTGTCTTTTACATAGGCATTGCATATGGGTTCTGTCTTGATCCCTACTGTAAACAAACCAACGGAGGGTCCGTGTCGCCTTCTTAAAAACGTGCGTTGGGGCATTTCGCTACCCCTAGACGTCGTATCTAAGAAGGGGACAAATTCCCCGGACCCCCGCATTCCTAGATTGCATCTGTGTCATATGCATTCCATCATGCATTCATCCATCCCACCCATGAGATATCGGAGTTTTGATTTGCACCAGCTTTTGTCTCACTTTAGTAAGCATGGGAACAAATCAAACCGGCAAGAGGTTCTACCAAGTCAAGGTCAAAAGCCTAGATACCACCAGCATCAAGGAATTGGGGCGATTGATGGAACCCCTCCAAATGCAAGCCTTCCGCAAGACTTACGGAAAGATCTTAGAGTTGACCATAGCAGAGGTGTCCATAGAAGCCATTGCATCACTTACCCAATACTACGACCAGCCTTTGAGGTGCTTCACATTCGCAGACTTCCAATTAGTGCCAAACATTGAAGAATTTGAGGAAATTCTAGGATGTCCTCTCGGGGGAAGAAAACCATATCTTTCCTCCGGGTGTCTCCCCTCTTTGAGCAGAATTGCAACTGTGGTCAAGGATTCAGCAAGAGGTTTGGACCGCATAAAACAGACTCGGAACGGCATAGCGGGCCTACCACAGAAGTACCTAGAAGACAAGGCGAGGGGTATGGCCAATCAAGGAGACTGGGTCCCGTTTATGGATGTGTTAGCTTTGCTAATTTTTGGGGTCGTCCTCTTTCCAAACGTGGATGGTTTGGTAGACCTAGCAGCAATCGACGCTTTCCTTGCCTACCACCATAGCAAGGAAAGTCCGGTGGTAGCTGTCTTGGCAGATCTATTTGACACATTTGACCGAAGGTGCGAAAAGAGTAGCGCACGGATCATCTGTTGCTTACCCGCCCTCTGTGTTTGGTTGGTTTCACACTTGTTCCAACAAGACACAAGACATCCATGTCCGCTCCTGAGCCATCGCTCGTGTACTGAAAAGAGGAGAATAGATTGGGACCAGCTCTTGGCCGGGATAGGAGGTAGAACAATCAGTTGGTTCCCCCGATGGAAGGAAGGAAAAGAAGGAGTCCTTTTCTCATGTGGAAGATACCCAAACATTCCGCTGGTAGGAACGAGGGGTTGTATTAACTACAATCCCGCGCTCGCTATAAGACAACTAGGGTACCCTATGAGGGGAGCACCGACGGAAGAAAGCATGTCTCCTTTCCTTGTGAGGGATTTCGGCGCACAAAATTCCAAGACTATACAAAGAATCCATAAGGCGTGGGAAACCCCGTTAAAGAAAGATCAAGAGCTTAGAGGCATTCGTAATGGCATCATTGGTGGGTACCACGAATGGCTGAAAGTTCATATACGAGGTTTAGATTGGCTCGCCAAGTTAAAAGTCGTCAGCAAAGAGAGTTTTGAAGCACCGGAAGAGGACGAAGAAGTCCAAGCTCTCAAAAGCGAGTTAGGAAAGGCAAAACTTGCCAAGGAGAAGTTCAAGTTGGCCGCTACACACGTTCGGAAGGAGTGTGCCGGGTTACGGGAAGAGAATGCAATTACCGCAAGAGCCCTTGAACAAGAGACCAAGAGGGCTCGCAAGGAAGAGTATGGTCGGAACAAATTTCGCGGAGCTCTATGGGGTAGCAATAGTGAACTCAAGGAAGAAAGGGACCAGTCGCGAGCACATAGCATGGTTTTGAAAGAGGAGTTAGTTGCCTGTTCAAGGTCCAAAAGAAGCTTGTCTCAGCGTTTATGCGAGACGGAGACCAATATGCTAGCTATCATCGCCAAGTACCAAGAAGAGTTAGGTCTAGCCGCGGCCCACGAGCATAGGATTGCGGACGAATATGCCCAAGTATACGCGGAAAAAGAGGCTAGAGGAAGGGTGATCGACTCTTTACACCAAGAGGCAACCATGTGGATGGATCGGTTTGCTCTTACCTTGAACGGGAGTCAAGAACTTCCCCGATTGTTAGCCAAGGCCAAGGCGATGGCAGACACCTACTCCGCCCCCGAAGAGATTCATGGGCTTCTCGGCTATTGTCAGCATATGATAGACTTAATGGCCCACATAATTAGAAATCGTTAGGAAACTTGTATGGTCTCTCAGACCTTGACTAGATACGACTTCCTTTTTGAAATAAAATGAGTTGGTCCCATGTTTCTACTCCAAAAAGCTTGTGCAAATCAAGTCACTCCCGCATTTTATCTCTAGCATGCATTGTATGTTGGTCTCGTCCTTTGTCACGGGAAGCCGGAAGGTCCATATCACCTTCTTAATTGTACACATGGGGCACTGCGCCCCCAAATGCGCAAGTAAGAAGAGATAACTTTCCGGGCTCTCGTGTCCGTAAAATGCATTCATATCATGCATCGCATAAGCATCTCTTCATAACATCATAATGGACATATCCTGCATTTGTCCGTTATCATATTCCGGCCTCACATTTTGCATGAGTCATGGCATCATCATGCATATGCGTTCAACAAACTTTTTGATCTGCAAAATTGCATACCATTTGTTTTCATGTTTGCTCATCCTTGCGTTTTCCTCTACAAAACAAAAACAAAAAAGGGGGAAGCGTGAAACTTCACACTACATTCTTAGTTTCATGTGTTAGGCACCACGAGCCAACCATGTTGGGATCATAAACCCGTTTCACTTAAAAACAAAATAATTGAACATGGTACCTAATGCATGGTTAACTAGGAAATGGTGTTTCTTCGGGCATCTCAATTTCATAATTACATTTTCCATGCATAAGCTTAAAGTATGCCCGAGTCATTCATCCCTATGAGATGTTGTTGAAGTATTGGCGATCAGAATTGCCATTCCTTGGATTATAGGGTTGAACCAAGCTCATGCTTTTACAAAAAGGTTCATCAAGTCAAGTTGAAATATGGAAGTAACCGTCTTGCAAAATTGGGGCAAAAGATGAATCGAGTCACATCACTGCTTCGTCTACTGCCAAACATATTTAGGATTATTGATGTCCTTGTTACTTCCAGTTTCACCTTGACAAAGATGTCATGGACCATGTTGAAAATCTAAATTGATTCAACCCCATATCTTGCGTAAAAATTCGCAATACTTCAACTGTACATCATTCGCATGCATCCATGCTTTTCATTGGTTGCATTGCTCGTTGCATTCTTTCCTTGAAAAATAAAATAAAATGAACTTAATCATTGTTATAAAAAAGAAAGGGACACGCTTTACGACGCCCTTACCGAACTCGTGCTAGAGCTAGAGTAATGGGTGAAGTAGAGGAGATACAAGAGAAGATGAAGGCCGACATGGAGGCCATTAAAGAGAAAATGGCCACAATGATGGAGGCCATGATGAGCGTGAAGAAGATAATGGAAGCCAATGCGGTTGCAATTGCCGCTACCAGCGTTGTTGCTAAGGTGAACCCGACGTCCCCATCCGGCCTCAAGCAAATGAATCATCCAACCTCAAATATGGTAGGCAAAGATTTAGGAAGTACGGATGACCCCATGATGTGCAAATTCAAAACGAGCACGCCTTCCCATCATATGGCTTGCCTCCCAACTGTACACCACCCAACGTGGCGTACACTCTCAATGAAAATCTCAATAACTCCACTCCGATACTCATTGAGAACCAATAACCTCAATCTGATCAGGCACATATCTCTCAAACCGTGGAAGAGACCCATGAAATTCCCCATCACAATCTAGCCAACTTCGAGCCTTGGCTCGGATATACCACTGAAGGGCAAGCAGTTGGTGGTATACCCCTACAAAACCCTTTGGAGGGCCCTCAGTTTCGCCCACAACCACAACCATTGCATTTTGCAGTGGGAAGAGCCCCTCCTGCTATGGCCGAAAAGGGAAAGGCGGATCATCTAAAGGAAAGGCTCAGGGCCATTGAAGGAGGTGAAGATTATGCCTTTGCTAACCTAGAAAAGTTGTTCCTAATACCCAAACATGGTCATTCCCAAGTTCAAGGTGCTGGACTTTGACAAGTACAAGGGGACTACTTGTCTCAAGAACCATCTAAAGATGTATTGTCAGAAGATGGGGGCATACGCAAAAGATGAGAAACTGCTGATACATTTTTCCTGAGAAAGTCTTACTAGGACAACTGTCGCCTGGTATACTAACTTAGGAACCTTCTTGAGTCCATTCTTGGAAGGACCTAATGGTTGCCTTCATTAAGCAGTGTCAGTACAATTCTGATATGGCTCCGGATAGGATGCAACTACAAAAAGTGTGCAAAAAGGGGGCACGAATCTTTCAAAGAATACGCCCAAAGATGGAGAGACTTGGCAACTCAAGTAGCACCCCCAAAAACAGAGAAAGAGATTATCATAATGATAGTAGACACGTGACCGGTGTTCTACTATGAAAAAAATGGTGGGTTACACACCTTCAAGTTTTACAGATTTGGTCTTCGCCAGCAAAAAGATCGAAGTGGATCCGAAAAGAGGCAAATTTGATCATCCTACTAGGACGACTGAGAAAACTGGGGCAAATGAAGAGGGTGAGAAAGAGGGAGAAACCCATGCTGTGACTACCATTCCTATACGGCCAAGTTTCCCACCAACCCAACAATGTCATTACTCAGCCAATAACAAACCTCCTCCTTACCCCACCACCCAGTTATCCACAAAGGCCATCCCTAAATCAACCACAAAGTCTGTCTACCGCACTTCCAATGACGAAGACCACCTTTAGCACAAACCAAAAAAAAAAAAAAAAAAAAACACCAACAAAAAGGAATTTTGCAGCAAAAAGCCTGTAGGGTTCACCCCAAATTCCGTTGTCATATGCTAAACTTGATCCCATATCTACTTGATAACCCTAGCCAAGGTTCATCAACCTCCATTTCTCCGAGAATACGACTCGAACGCAACGTGTGCTTGTCACGGAGAAGCCCCGGGGCGTTCCATTGAGCATTGTAGGGCTCTGAAGCGTAAGGTGCAAGGTCTAATTGATGCGGGCTGGCTGAAATTTGAGGAGAATTGCGTGTAAATCCTGACATTGACAAGAGATGCCACACATGGGGCAATTTTGAAAGCTGTTGTTAGGTGTCCCTAATGACTCATCAGGGTTTCCAAGTTTATGCCATTATTGTAAACCACAGCTACAATGTTAAATGAAATGGATAAAGTTGATATCTTTGTCCCTCATCCTCTCACAAACGCATGTTTGCTTATTCAACTTTCATCGGAATGTGGGTGTAAGCCATTGGTCTGTTTGCTCAAGCAACCTGCGCTCCTGAGTGTTGACTTCCAAGACCGTTCAATCAGAGATTACTCATCTTGCACGTTGGTGGGGGTGCCGTAAAACAACGAGCAAAGTTCAAAACAAATAAGTTTCAAAATAAAAAATAAAAAGGCATTTGATTGACTGTGTTTTCAAGTAAAAATATAGACGTTCATGTGACCTCATTTTGTCTTTTTAGAGAGAAGTGAGTTATCAAGAATAGGATGTTGGACAAATGGCCTCAGTTACCTTAAGAAAAAGGGGGGTTGAATTAAGATGCAAAGACTATTCCCCAATTGAACTATCAATCTCTCTTTTCGAATTAACAATGCACACAGGGATAACCCTTCCCTTGTGTTCAGGAATCCTCTACAACAAGAGACCCACGGTCTCTTAATCCCTTTTCAGAAATAAGAAGAAGAGAAGAAGAGGTCTCTCGTAAAAGAGGTAGATTGTAAAATGAAGATCAATCAAAAATTCCTTATTGAATAAGCAAGTGGTTGACCAAGGAATCTTTTTGAGAGGATAAGACATTTCAGTTCAGAAAAACTCTTGATCTTTCGAGAGGATAAAACTGTTTGGGCAATGAAAACTCTCTTTAAAACATTTGAGTGGCCGTTCATAAAACATTTGAATAGATATGTCTCTTGGAAATTATTTTCTGAAAATCCCCTCTGGTAATCAATTACAAGACTTATGTAATCGATTACAGGTTTTAAAAATTTGTATTAAAACATTTTCAACTACTGGTAATCAATTACCAGAGAGCAAATCTCAATTTGAAATGATAGAATTCTTTGGTCAAACCTTTTGTTTGTTTCAATTTGGAAACTTCTTCCTAAAGATTCTAAGAGATCAAACTTGATCATATATCTTGACTTTCTTGGATTCTTGTCTTGAATAAGACTTAGAAGTACTTGATCCTTTAGCATCATCAAGACATCAAAACATCTTGCTTAAATCCATCAGCTGAAAAATCCTTCAACTATTTCTCGTCCTTGGAAAATTCTTTTTGCAAGAATCAACTGCTTCTTTCATTCTTCCTCACTACGAGGTCGTGAAAACAAGACAACACTTGGTACCTCTAAGCCGTACACTGGGGCAATGAGGGGCACCGTGCATGAGCCTCAAGTGAACCTAGGGGCAGATTAGAAGTTCTCACCCAATAGGTTATCAAAAGTTCTCACCTGTCGATGTTTTTAAACAAGAAAAAGAAAAGGGGGGACAAACCCTAGGTTTTCAATGGATTGATCAAACATCAAACGACTCCATTCCCGTCACTCCAAAACGGTCAAGTGACTAAATCAAAAAGAACATACACTCTGAGGGAGTTCCCGGAGAGATTTGCAAAAAGATAGGATGAGGTTGCATGAATTATCACCTTTTTCAAAAGGGCAGTCAATCTGTGTTTTCCAAAAAAAAAAAAAAAAAAAAAAAAATAAATAAAAATCAATCAAATCAAAATCAAAATCACAAAATAGGGAAAGAATGCCATGAACATTGTACAACTTTCCATTACATTGCATTGTTTCATATAAAGTCCGCATTTACCCAAATTTCACAACAAAGGTTGCATGCATTTGCATCCCTCAAAATCATGTTAACTACATAGATTCCCTACATCTAAATGTCCAAATCTTGTGGATTTGGGATGACCGGCCCTCTCGATGAGTCGATCTCTTGCTTTCTCATAAGGGTGGACCCTTGGGTACTTGTACCTATCACCTTTAGAGGACTACATGTCCTCGCCATCAGAGGACTTCATGTCCTTGCCATCAGAGGGCTGCACGCCCTCACCTCCAGAGGACTACCTGTCCTCGCCTTGAGAGGGCTACACGCCCTCACCTTGGGTACTAGTTACCCTCACCAGTGAGAGGACTACACGTCCTCGCCATCAGAGGGCTGCACGCCCTCACCTTCAGAGGACTACACGTCCTTGCCTTGAGAGGGCTACACGCCCTCACCTTGGGTACTAGTTACCCTCACCGTCAGAGGACTACACGTCCTCGCCTTGAGAGGATTACACGTCCTCACCAACAGAGGGCTGCACGCCCTCACCTCTAGAGGACTATAAGTCCTCGCCTTGAGAGGGCTACACACCCTCACCTTGGGTACTAGTTACCTTCACCTTCAGAGGACTACACGTCCTCGCCTTCAAAGGGTCATGTACCTTCAACTTCAGAGGACTACACGTCTTCGCCGTCAAAGGGTCATGTGCCTTCACCTTTGTAGGGCTACATGCCCTCACCTTCAGAGGACTACACGTCCTCACCTTTAGAGGACTACACGTCCTCGCCATCAGAGGACTACATGTTCCCCATTTTCAAAGGGGGGCATGCCCTCACCTTCAGAGGATTGCACGTCCTTGCCATCATAGGACTACACTCCCTCGCCTTCGAAAGGCGACACGTCCTGAACTTCAGAGGGCTACACGCCCTCGCCTTTAGAGGACTACGCGTCCTCACATTCAGTGGGCTCCATATCCACACCTTAAGATAATTTAAGGTCCTCTGTCCTTAAATGCTTAACCGAGACTTGCACTCCCGGTTAAGGGACCAGTAGTTTCCTTTTAAACGGTTCCGGGGCCACCCCCTGATATTGGAGGAGGGCCAACTGTGCGAGCACAACTAGAAAGGGAGGCTATCACACTGCTACTATGCATACTGGGGCAAGATTTCACCCGTGCCGCTGCAAAGAGACGAGTGCGGATCATGCGCACCAACATGACCACTCTTACATAGATGGCATTGCTACTTAGCAATATTCTGCCCAGCGACCGCATGCCAATCTCCCCCTGCAAAAGTATCAGTTGGTCTGTGTCGTCCCGACATGGGTAAGTATGCATATGGTTCAACTGATTTCTGATACCTTCTATTGTTTGCAGGGATCGCACCCACAAAGACACCCAGTGGACCCGAAAAAGTCAAACAGGGCCCTGGGGTTTTCAGCTCTGGTTACGGGCCTCTATCAGTCCTACAGGGTGCCCGTACCCTCCTGGCAAGGTCACGTCATCATAGGTAAGTATGCACATCGCTCAACTGATTTCTGATTTTATCTATTGTTTGCAGGGATCGCGCCTGCAAGACACCCAGTGGACCCGAAGAAGTCCAACAGGGTCTTGGAGTTGTCAAGCTCTAATTACGGGTCTCTGTCAGTTCTACGGAGTACCTGTCACCTCCAGCAAGGGCATCAGGTCCCCCCTACCAATCGAGCTTTCATCAAGAAGTTCTGCGTCTCCAGGCAGGCGCAGGGCGAAACACCACAGCAGCCTGGCGATGGCCGGCAGCGGGCAATAGACACACCGCCACCACCTCTAGAGTTCACCTCAGCTCATCCGCAAAAAGGTTAGAGCGTTGCCTACGACAAATGGCCGACCAGCAGGCTACCAAGTCCAAAGCCAAAGGTAAGCAAAGTACTAGGTCAGTGACTGACAAGTCATAACGCGTCCAGCTAAAGACGTTAAAGAAGCGCTACTAGGAGGCAACCTAGTACCTTTTGAATCTATGCTTGTTATTTGATCACTTTTTATAGTAGGACGCACCTAGTTGCTCATGATCCTGGGGATTTAAATAAAACAAGCGCAAGCTCGGAAGGTAGTCATACCTCACAAAATATATATATGTATGTTTAGGTAGTGAAAATACCTTAGATATGCATGTATGTAAACAAAAAAATACTTCACAAAATATATATATGTATGTTTAGGTAGAGAGATACCTTAGATATGCATGTATGTAAACAAAAAAATACTTCACAAAATATATATATGTATGTTTAGGTAGAGAGATACCTTAGATATGCATGTATGTAAACAAAAAAATACTTCACAAAATATATATATGTATGTTTAGGTAGAGAGATACCTTAGATGTGCGTGTATGTAAACAAAAAAAATACCTCACAAAACATATATATGTATGTTTAGGTAGCAAGATACCTTGGATATGCATGTATATAGCAAAAATACCTCACAAAAATATGCACATGTTTAGGTAGCAAAATACCTCATGAAAAAAAAAAAGAAAAAAAAAACAAGAAAAAGAAATAAACAAATGATAATGATAAAAAAAAAAAGAAGGAGAAAAAAAAGAAAAATAAGTTGTCAAGCTGAAAAACCAACATGCTTTTGAAAAGAGATGACTTCCAACTTTTCTTTGGAAAAATTCACTGATCATAACTAGTTTTTGAAAAAATGTGTATACACCTGAAGGGTGAATGCTGTGAAGATTTTCCCAGACGCCCAAAATGGACTCGGATGAATGCACAAATTGATAAAAGAACATATTTTGGAAACATTGGGTTGATTTAAAATAGAGGAAATGAATCCTGAGCCCTAGCATCACATGACCATAAAAGTTTGACACTTGAGTGTCCACATAGGTGCATGCATAACCAGTTTTGCATAAAATTTCCAAATCATCATTTTTGCATTTGTGTCATGGAAATAATGTGGGGCATCCCTTTTATCCTTGAACCAAACCAAACCCTGACATGTATCATGTCTAGCCATTCTACAAGCCTTGAGCCAAAATCCTGACTCACCATAAACCTTACCCTCGGAAGCAAAAAAAAAAGAAGGAAAGGAAATTTCCAATCAAAGAGAAAGCAAAAAAAGAAAGGAAATTCCCAATCAAAGAGTGGGAGAAAGCAAAAAGGAAAGAAAGGAAATTCCCAATCAAAGAGTGGGAGAAAGCAAAAAGAAAAGAAAGAAAATTCCCAACCAAAGAATGGGAGAAAGTAAAAAAGGAAGGAAAGAAAGTTCTTGATCAAAGAAACTAGAAGAAATGTGCAGAAAGGTCTTTTGACCAGACAATATCTGAACAGTACAGAATTGTCACCAAATGAACAAGAAGAAGGAAAGGAATCCACGACCTAAAATGGTCTTCTCCCTTTAATTACCAACCAAAATCCCGTGCGCTAGCGACCTTTTTTTCTCGCCCCGCACTAAACAAAAAAAAAATAGAAAAAGAAAAAGCCAAAAACACACAAAAGCCGAAAGAAGAAACCACCAAAAGAACCCATTCCCAAGGGAAGCCCTATTGATCCATGATCACGCATGTAATTTTTGATTTGATAGGAAATAATTTGCAAAGTCAAGTCATGACATATCTATGGTTCGGAATTAGGATGAAACACTTACCTGTGCGAGATTGATACACTTTGAGTGGATTTCTTCTATTTTTGTCGAACCCAGTGTTTCCTCTAAATGGTCATTTAGAAACGAAATGCTAACATCCAAAATCTCATTTATGGTTATGGGAGATTTCATCAGCAGACTCTCCTTCCCCGGTAGACGCATTGTTTTTCACTCAAAAAAGCATATGCTGCTCTAAATCAGTTGGAATATTTGTCTCTTTGCTAAAGCATGTTTGCATTTTAGTGGAGAAAACACCGAGACTTTTTCAAATCTCACAAGTTATCCAGAACTACGTAGGTCTGAGTTCCTCATTGGAGGATACGTAGGAGCAAGAGCCTCGCTTTTGTCGACCACACCGCCTTTTGTTGCCATGACTCAAGAGCTGGTAGCCCGCGGAGACACCTTACGGTTATCCGCACCTCGTCATTCAGTGACCCCAAGTGTGATTGACGAGCAGAGGCCAATGTGGTCATCTGCGCCCTTTCCGGAGATGTCAGCATTTTCCGATGGAGACTTTTCAAGTCTCACAAGTTATCCAGAACTACGTAGGTCTGATTTCCTCATTGGAGGATACGTAGGAGCAAGAGCTTTGCTTTTGTCGGCCGCCCCATAATCTTTGTCATACTGACCCTGAGGTCATGTGACGCGCACCCTTTTGTCATCCAGAGGCGGCGGGCCCGATGACAAGCAGAGACCAAGTTTGGTCATTCTGCACCCATGATACGCGGAGATACCTTACGGTTATCCGCACCCTTTTGTCATCCAGAGGCGGCGGGCCCGATGACAAGCAGAGACCAAGTTTGGTCATTCTGCACCCATGATACGCGGAGATACCTTACGGTTATTCGCACCCTTTTGTCATCCAGAGGCGGCGGGCCCGATGACAAGCAGAGACCAAGTTTGGTCATTCTGCACCCATGATACGCGGAGATACCTTACGGTTATCCGCACCCTTTTGTCATCCAGAGGCGGCGGGCCCGATGACAAGCAGAGACCAAGTTTGGTCATTCTGCACCCATGATACGCGGAGATACCTTACGGTTATCCGCACCCTTTTGTCATCCAGAGGCGGCGGGCCCGATGACAAGCAGAGACCAAGTTTGGTCATTCTGCACCCATGATACGCGGAGATACCTTACGGTTATCCGCACCCTTTTGTCATCCAGAGGCGGCGGGCCCGATGACAAGCAGAGACCAAGTTTGGTCATTCTGCACCCATGATATGCGGAGATACCTTACGGTTATCCGCACCCTTTTGTCATCCAGAGGCGACGGGCCCGATGACAAGCAGAGACCAAGTTTGGTCATTCTGCACCCATGATACGCGGAGATACCTTACGGTTATCCGCACCCCTTTGTCATCCAGAGGCGGCGGGCCCGATGACAAGCAGAGACCAAGTTTGGTCATTCTGCACCCATGATACGCGGAGATACCTTATGGTTATTCGCACCCATTCTTTTGCTATCTGTAAGACAGAACGCTTGGTAGCATGCAGGGGCTGACACAGTCTTCTGCACCTTTTGTTCCTCCGGGAACAACAAAGTCATTTACATGCGGAAATTTCATGGTCGCCCGCGACTCTCGTCAACCGAGAGGAGCGAAATTAGTGTCATACACTGATTTTCGGGGACCTTTGCTTGATGACATGCGACCATTCTTTGGTCCTTGTGAGGTGCTTGGCACCCATCATTAGGCAATTTGTGAAATCCTAGGAACGACAAGTCACGGTCACCCGCGACTCTCGTCAACCGAGAGGAGCGAAATTAGTGTCATACACTGATTTTCGGGGACCTTTGCTTGATGACATGCAACCATTCTTTGGTCCTTGTGAGGTGCTTGGCACCCATCATTAGGCAATTTGTGAAATTCTGGGAACAACAAGTCATTTGCATGTGGAGATTTTATGGTCACCCGCGACTCTCGTCAAATCGAGAGGGACGAAATTAGTGTCTTATCTTTACTTTTCTTTTATCTCCAATAAAAGACAAGTAAAGAGGGGCAACTGTCATACCCTAATTTCGTCCGGGGACCTTTGCTTGATGACATGCGACCATTCTTTGGTCCTTGTGAGGTGCTTGGCACCCATCATTAGGCAATTTATGAAATTCCAGGACATGCCGAAAAACCAAAAAAATGTTGATGCACAATCCGTAAGTTTCCGTGACACATCGGAAATCAAATGGAAGCATCGTTGCATAATTAAGTGAGGTTCCGTAACATTCCGTAAGTCAAAGAGGGGATGATTATGTAATCCGCAAGGTTCCGTAACATTACGGAAAGAAAACAAGTATCGTTACGGAATTCGTAAGTTTCCGTAACTTTACGAAAAAAGAATCACCAAAAAACAGCAGAGGGGGGTGTACTTAGTAAAAATGGGGGTGCAAATAGCACCCAGGCCCATTTGGGCCCTCCAGAAGATTCCTCCAGAAGGCGGTTGCTTCTGGAGGAAGCAACCCTGCTCGCCTGGGCGAGCTGGGCGGCAACCACCTCCCCTATTTTGCTATAAATAGGGGAGGAAATGAAGAAGGAAGGGGTCCAGCCCCTTAGGCACTTCTCTCTCTTTCGAATTTGCTTGGAAAAATTGTTTCCGTGAAGAAAATCTAAGCCGAGGCGCTTCCGAAACGTTTCCGTAACGTTTTCCGTGAGGAATCTCGCAAAGGTTTGAACCGTTCTTCAACGTTCTTCATTCGTTCTTCATCGTTCTTCGATCTTCAACGGGTAAGTACCTCGAACCAAGCTTTTCGATTCATTCTATGTACCCGTAGTGGTCCACATTGTGTTTCGTGCATTTTTATTCTCGTTTTGTTTACTTTTTATACCCCCTGTTGACGTGCTTAAGCCATTTTACTTAAGTCGTTTCTCGCTTAACTTAAAAATAAAATAAATTTCCACCGAACGTTTGAATTGTATTATCCATTAACTTCGGTTAAAATAAATTCCGACCGTTCGGTCATGCCGTAACCACGTTGGAAATCAAAAAAGAGGTAAAAATAATATAAATAATCAAAAAGACATCTTTTAGTAAAATAAAGCGGAAAATCAATCGGACGTTTTCTCTTTGGGATTTCTCATTCTTAATCGAATTGATTAATAACTAAAGTGAAACTAAGGCTAAAATCAACTCACCTAGTCAAGCTCGTCCACAAAAATAGGCTTTTGAAGTTTGTCATTTCAATTTCTCACTAAGTAAAATGAATCATTTTTAAGGTCCAACGCCTTAAAATGATCACCACTTAAGTAAAAAAAGAATCGCTTAATAAAAAAGAACTACGTAGGTCTGAGTTCCTCATTGAGGATACGTAGGAGCAAAAGCCCCGCTTTTGTCGACCACCCCAAGAGATCGTTAATGGTCCAATGCCTTAACGTTTCTCTCCTTTCAAAAACAAGAGATCGTTAATGGTCCAACGCCTTAACGTTTCTCCCCTTTCAAAATCAAAAGACCGTTTAATGGTTCAACACCTTAAATGACCTTTTGTTCAATAAAAACATATTTTGCAAAAAAAGACAAAAACAACTTAACCAAACACTTTGTTCCGAAAGAACTACGTAGGTCTGATTTCCTCATCACAAATTGAGGAATACGTAGGAGCAAAGGGAAACACCCTTGTCGACCACAAAAAGAGAAAATATAAAAAGGGTATAAAGGATATAAGAACATAAAAGGGAACATAAAAATCAAAGTCATGTTTGCACATTCGATTAAAGGCTGCCGTCCCTTGGGACGGACGTGTGGGGTGCTAATACCTTCCCCGTGCGTAAATACAACTCCCGAACCTTTCACTAAAAAGTTCGTAGATCGCGTCTTTTCCGGTTTTTCCGACGTTTTCCTCAAATAAACGTTGGTGGCGACTCCGCGCGTATTCCTTTCGTGGAACACGCATCCCGCGAGTCTCGCGTCGCCCTCCCGCCGAAGGGTAGGTTGCGACCCTTGGCCTCAATGTGTATCCTCAAGCATGAATCACTCACAGACTGAAATTTTGGGGAATTATTAATAGAGGAAACATATAATCCTAGCTTAAATAAGGAAACATATAATCCTAACTTAAATGCTACATAATAGAGGAAACATATAATCCTAGCTTAAATAAGAAAACATATAATCCTAACTTAAATTATTTGACAGCAGAACATTATTTTCCTTTCCTTATTTTTCCTTCCATATATTTATTAGCATATATATTACATTTATGAGAATATGATTTGATTCCATTTTATCCTCCTAGGTTCTAGGTCATTCTATTCCCATTACTATAAATAATGTAATCATTAATATATTGAATGAAGAATTTTATACCAATTTTATTTGCCTCATTTCCTTTAGTTTTCCGTTATTAAAATCAAAAAGTGAAGTGAAAACACATGTTCAAAATTTTATTAATTTGATTGAAAATCAATTTGAAACAAAAATTAAATGCATTCGATCCGATTATAGTCCTGAATTTTTTCTTAAAGGTTTTTTTTCTTCAAAGGATATAATTCACCAAACTAGTTGTGTGTATACCCCTCAACAAAATGGAAGAGTGGAACACAAACATCAACATATCCTTAACGTAGCTAGGGCCCTTATGTTTCAATCTAAACTTCCAACAAATTTTTGGTCCTATGCTATAAAACATGCCGTTTTCCTCACAAATCCTGTTCCCTCTCCTATTATTTCTTATAAAACACCATTTGAGCTTTTATACAAAACTCACCCAGATTTTTCTATGATCAAAGTTTTTGGTTGCTTATGCTATGCATCAACTCATAATCAAACTCAAAAGTTTCAACCTCGTTCAAGAAAAGGGGCATTCTTAGGTTTTCAAAATGGTACCAAGGGATATGTTGTTTTAGACATTAACACAAGAGAAATATTCATTTCAAGAAATGTTGTTTTCCATGAATCTTTCTTTCCCTTCCACACAAACCAAAACCTCTCTACTAGCGAAGCCCAACCACATTCACATATAGACCCAATTTCACATACACTACATATAGACCCAATTTCACATACGCTACCTACACCACCCCAATTTACCCCATCCACACCTATCACAACAAACACTCAACCAATAATTCCTCAACCCAATGGCTCACCATCACCTTTCCCAAATCCTTCAACTCCTCCTACAATCGACACACCAAATCCCAACATCATTGATCAACATATCCAAGAATCACCATCTAACCATGCTTTACCACGTCGCTCCAACCGCGACACTCATCCTCCTTCTTACCTTTCTGATTATCAGTTTCAAATTCCTTCCCTCAAGTCTACTCAATCATCATCAACATGCACATATCCAATTCAGAGTTTCCTCTCATACACTCATGTCTCTCCTTCTCATCGCCATTTCCTTATGACTCTGTCATCTGAGCACGAACCCACCAGTTTTCATGAAGCTGTGAAACATCAATGTTGGTGTGATGCCATGAAATGTGAGATCAAGGCTCTACAGTTAAATCAAACCTGGGACATTGTTCAAACCCCTTCTCATGTACGACCAATTGGGTGCAAGTGGGTATATAAAATCAAACGACTACCGAATGGCAGTATTGAGCGTCACAAGGCTCGTCTTGTTGCAAAAGGATACTCTCAAATTGAGGACATACATTACTTTGAAACTTTCTCCCCTGTTGTTAAGATGGCCACTGTTAGAGTTGTTCTTGCTCTAGCATCGATTAATCGATGGCACCTCCATCAATTACATGTTAGCAACGCTTTCTTACACGGGGACCTCAGGGAGGACGTTTACATGGAGATCCCTCCTGGCTTGCTTGGTTACACATCAAGTCAGAGTTGCAAATTGAAGAAATCACTTTATGGATTAAAGCAATCCAATAGACAATGGTATGAAAAATGATCTAATCTATTGCTGATTTGTGGTTATTCACATGCCCATGATGATTATAGTCTATTCATCAAGGCTCATAATTTTGAATTTACTGCTTTAATTGTATATGTGGATGACATTGTGTTGATCGGTAATTCCTTTGCTGAGATTGAATGCATTAAGCATATTCTTCAAACTAATTTTCACATTAAGGATTTGGGGAAACTGAAATATTTTTTGGGGATTGAAGTTGCCCATTTTGATAAAGGAATTTCATTATGCCAACGTAAGTATTGTTTGGATTTACTGAAAGATTCAGGTATGCTTGGGTGTAAGCCATCCTCCACTCCTATGGATAGTTCTCTTCGACTCCATAATGATTCCTCTGGTTTTCTTAATGATCCCCTATCTTATAGACGCCTAGTTGGAAGACTAGTCTATTTGACAAGCACACGCCCGGATATTGCCTTTGCTACACAACAACTAAGTCAATTTATGTCCAAACCAACAAAAGCCCATCATGCTGCAGCTATCCGCGTTCTTCGATATCTCAAAGGGTGTCCAGGCAAAGGCTTATTTTTTCCAAGGACTTGCTCTCCTCATCTACTTGGATTTAGTGATGCTGATTGGGCAACATGTATTGACTCTAGGCGCTCTATTACTGGTTATTGCTTCTTTATAGGTAATTCGCTTGTTTCATGGAAAACAAAGAAGCAAACTACAGTATCACGTTCCTCTTCTGAGGCTGAATATCGAGCACTTGCTTCTGCAACTTTTGAATTACAATGGCTTTCTTACCTTCTAAGAGATCTACGAATTCCCTTTTCCAAGACTCCTATACTTTACTGTGATAATCATAGTGCTCTTCACATTGCTGCCAATCCAGTCTTTCATGAACGCACCAAACACTTGGACATTGATTGTCATCTAGTCCATGAAAAGTCCCAAGTTGGACTCATGTTACTGCTCCCAGTCCCTTCTTCAAATCAACTTGCGGATATATTCACAAAGGCTCTCCCTCCTCAATCCTTCAACACCAATCTTTCCAAGCTGCAGTTACAAAACATTTTTGCACCTCTAGCTTGTGGGGGGCTAATAGAGGAAACATATAATCCTAGCTTAAATAAGGAAACATATAATCCTAACTTAAATGCTACATAATAGAGGAAACATATAATCCTAGCTTAAATTATTTGACAGCAGAACATTATTTTCCTTTCCTTATTTTTCCTTCCATATATTTATGAGCATATATATTACATTTATGAGAATATGATTTGATTCCATTTTATCCTCCTAGGTTCTAGGTCATTCTATTCCCATTACTATAAATAATGTAATCATTGATATATTGAATGAAGAATTTTATACCAATTTTATTTGCCTCATTTCCTTTAGTTTTCCGTTAATTATCTCTTTAGGCTGGTGGGCTTAGGCTACATTAGAAATTTGGTCGAGGAAAAATTTGGTTTGCAATCTGGTTTTGATGCTTAACCAGGTTTGGCTGGTTCAATAAATTTTTTTGCCAAAGTGTGACTTTTCCCCATATGATTGAATGGTAAATGTATTTTAGAATGGTTGAAAGCATATTTTCCCCCTGCAATCTAGTATGCTATTCAGCAGTGTTGTGTCCAATTAAAATCCAAGATTGTGAAGAAGATGCAGGCCTGTGAGCAGCAGGAGAGGAAACGAAAGCTAAGCAGGTATGCCAAAGTTCTATTTGTCCCCCTCATAATTCTAGGAACAAATTGAATGGTGCAATTTTTTATTTATGAAATAAAATATAATTCCTACCAATTGGCAGTTGTAGCATGTCCAAAGGAATCTACTCTTGCTCTTTACATTCTTGATTATGTCCACTCCACCTTAAGTTAAAATATATATTTGTATATGCAGGTTGACTATGAAATGGCATTGGAGTACACCACCCAGAGTGGAGTAAGCGAGGAACCTAGAGAAACAATATACATCCAATCATTGGAAGTTGAAAAAAGGAGAAACTTATAAGTAAACATTATAAAGGTTCTTGCTTATTGCCAAAGGTTCTTTCTTATTGCCTAACTTATTGCTCTGATGGATTATTATGCATGAAAAAAAGAGAAAAAAATTGTTATGAATTGATTTTTAATTTATTACTTTGAACGAACAACTTTTGTTTGTGTTTAACGAAAATATTATTTTAATGAGTTAATTAAAAATTTTTTTTTTTCATTGCATAAAATTTAATTAATTTCATATTGTCACGTGTTTACTGCAGGTATTTGAACCTTATTTCAACTCAATAAATACAAGAAAAGTACCTCCAAATACAAAAAAAAAATAGCATTTCTACATCGGTTCTGACAAGACCGATGTAGAATGCTGATCATTCTAAGACGGTAACGTGTGAAAGACCGTCTTAGAATGCTCAGCATTCTACGTCAGCCCCTCATCGATTCTGACAAAACTGATGTAGAATGTTGATCATTCTAAGACGGTCACGTGTGAAAGACCGTCTTAGAATGATCAGTATTCTACATCGGTCCCTCAGTGATCGTCGTAGAATGATCAACATTCTACATTGGTCCTTCAGAGCTGGCTGTCATAGTTTCCTCAGCATTCTATATCGGTCGTTGGCAACCGTCGTAGTATAGGCGACCCCTTTTGACGATGTTCCCTACGACGACGGTCATAAATCAATGTAGTTGGTCCCGAATAACCGATGTAGAATGCTGGTTTTCTAGTAGTGTACAAACAAGAATGAGACGATTGAAATCATAAAAGAATTAAAAAAGATGGAATACAAAGGAAATACAAGACGTTGTCACATTCTAGGAGTGATAAGCCAAGCAAAGAATCGCCACAGCTCTACTCACACTAACTCATGATAAAGTAAACCTCAAATATTATTCTTGAAAATAATTACATCTCTCTATTATTCCAAAGTGCTAGTCACACAAGGAGACAAACCTTCATTTAAGGAAACATAAGCAAAAGACTCAAACAAACTTAAGGTACAAATTATATTTAAATTAAACTGAAAATAACTTAATTTATAATTAAAACTTGGGCTACTATTTAGAATGAAACCAACACATTTTTTACAGACTCATGTTAATGCATTATTAGGCTTGACCATGAAATATGTTTATCTCTAAATTCTCTTTCGATCTCTATTTTAGCATTCTTTAGTATTTTCGGCTCAACCTTGGGGTCGTCCCTTATAATTCTATCTTTCACAAGTTCTTTTAGTCCAATTAACAGATTCTTCCTCTTTGGTATTTCTTCTCTTCTTGGAGATCTTCCTTGATTTCTATTAGTTAGTGCATGTTTGCATTAAAATTTGTAAAAGTATCTCAAGTTTTTGTTTTTTTTTTAAACTATGCTTTTAGATGAAAAACATCTCAAATTAATTTTAGTCTCAAAAGTATTTTTGGACCTTACACCAATAATTTAAACACACTTTTATTAACTTGACGGAGAATATATATATATATATATATATATATATATATATATATATATATATATATATATATATATAGTAACAGTAAGCTGCCATGCTCTTTCCTACAACTCTTCAAGCTTCTGAGTTTTGATAGCAATAATACAATCATTATGCATATGCCTAGAAAGGGTACAGTGATAACAAGGTTGCAATAACTATTTCTTAGATTTCAGTTCAACATGATTGGACCAATCGACAAAGCATGTAGAAATTGACAGAAAATTACTATATATCTATTATTTTATCTACTTTCTATTTATCTACTTTTCTACTTTCTATATATCCACTTTCTATATATAAATTCTATAGATGGTTGAAATTACATTTAAAACCATTTTTCAGTTGTAATAGTTGTTTATTTTTAGGATATTTTAGTCTTTCATCATACTTCTCTTTGTCCTGCTTTTTTAAAAAAGTAAAAAAAAAATTGAATTTCAAATTTCAAATTCAATTGATACACAAATCTCTCATGCATTCCTTTTTTTTCTCTTAGGTTTTTCTTCTATCAAAGAAAAAAAAATCAGTTTGCCTTATCTCTCTCCGTCGATCCCACTCCGCCACACCATACCACTGCTCCACCGTGCAACCACCGCCACACCACCATTCCCAATTGATGACTTCTTCGTGAGATTTGTTTCATCTCTCCTTTCCCCCCCTTTTTTGCTTCAAATATTCTTTCTCTTAAACTCATATTTTGATTTTTGGGACGATCCTTTGAGTCTATTAATGAGAGTTTTAGGGTCTTCTATGTTCTTCTGATTTCTTTAGGGCACATACTTAGTCCATGGGTCTAAATCTACCCTGAGGCTCATGAGAACCCTAGGGTCTTCTCCTGCATCTCTGGCCCCAATCTTCTTGGAGTCTTCTATCCAATGCCCTTGGGGGAGTAGGATTGCATCATTGGTACTTCTAACATTGGTATTTTCTTTAAGAAAAGGAAAGATGTCTAACTAATAAGCTATTGTGATGTTGATTATGCTAAAGACAAACTTGACAGAAAGAGCACAAGTGGAAGTTGACACTTCATTGCTGACAACTTAGTAACTTGGATATGTATGAAACAAGGATAAACTGCATTGTTTACTATTAAAGCAAAATACATATCAGCAGCAAGTTGTTATGCTCTGTTACTTTAGATAAAGAATCAACTAGAAGATTACAACATCTATTGAAGACACATTCCTAGCTTTTGTGATAACAAAGCTACTATTAGTTTACCAAAAATCCTACATTTCATTCAAGGGTAAAACATATAGAGATTAACCATAACTTTTTAAGAGACCATATTCAGAAAGCAACAATAGACCTAAAATTTGTACCCATTGATGATTAGTTTGCTGACATATTTAAAAAATCCCTTACTAAGGAAAGGCTGATTTTGTCAAGGAATAAACTTGATATGGGATTTATAAAGGAATTATTTAATGTTTATATGTCATCCAATCTAACATAGTGTTCAAAGGTCCCAAGTTCGATGATTTAGGTTAGTACATGTGTGTCATATCATCAACATTGTATCTTTAAGTTTAAACACAACATTTTGGTCAAGAGAATGTTGTTGTATTGTTTGCTGAGTCACTTCTTGATTGGAGGAGCTCATGATTGCATTTCAAAAATCCCACCAAATCATTTCACCTTCAAAGAATCTAAACCATTCTCAGTCTCTCTCACCAAACACTCAGAATTCCCTTACTCCTTTTAGAAAATCCTTGCCCTCTTTCTCTCTAAACCCTAAAACACGAACCATAAACACAAAAAGCTTCAACCTATATGATGTCTAGTGGAAGAAAAGGTTCTAAGTTCAGTCCATCCATTCCCAAGATTGACAAAACCATGGTGCACACCGAGAATGAGGCCACCATTCAAGTATACATGGAGACCATCGCTTAAGGTACTGGTTGCATGAGGGAAAGGAGTAGGCATCATAGTAGCTGGGAGAAGACCTATGAACAACATATTTCAAGGGTTCAATACAAGGATAACTTCTCCAAAGTTAAGGACCATAAGAGGGTGGTGTACAATTTGTTGTGTGATCAAGTGAAGATTTAGCAGATGTCTACAACAAAAGTATTCTGCACAAGGTAGGATCAAAGGACTCAATATCTGCACAAGTTTGTTCTTTTTCATCTGATGGAGAACATACCCTTTGACTTGCCTCACACTATCTATGTCAATATTCTTCGAATCACCAGGACTCTTAGTTGCCTTGAAGATATTTATTATGTTGCACAGGTCAACAAACTCCTGTAGGGGCAAGGAGTTTATCAAGCTTTCAATTAACTAAACAAGGGATCCAAGAATGAGATAATGGTTAAAGGGTCCATGATAGCCAAGCAAAAGAACTTTGTTGTTGCAAACATCAACTTTATAAGGCTGAAGATCAGCATAGCTCAAAGAGACATTCTAGAAGTGGACAACATGAGATTGCCAAAAAAAGAAAAAAAAAACGTATCAAAATTGTTCTTGGTACCAAGGATGATGGTTTATCTCAATTTGGCATAGCCAACAAGGTAAACAAAAATCATGCCGGAACAAGCCAACAAAAAGAAGACAAGGAGATAGACTTAGAAGGAAAATGATGTAGACAAGCAACTCATAAAAGAACAGAGAACCAAAAAGAAACATGAGTCTATGCCTGTAGTCATTCCTCTCAACAAGCATCGAAAGACTACTCCCACAAATAATAGTCCAAAGAAGCTTGCTAAGAAGAAAAGTACTAATGAGAAGCTCAGGGACTCGAGTGAAATTGTTGAATCAAAGATTGAATACTTAAAGAATAGTCTTAGGGTTTTTTTAATCATTTTACAATGCCAAACAAATTTTAAAAGATGATGCATTTGTATTCAATGTTTTTAGACTAGGCATGATGGTGATTTAGTCTTAGTTTTATTATATCCATGCTTAGTAGAAATCAAATATGGTAGATTAATGAATTGATCTCAGAGTTTATTAATGAGTTCAATGTGGTGTAATCGATTACAAAGTTTAGTAATCAATTACAAACTGTTAGAACAAGCAACAAAACTCAGTTCTACTTGAAATTTTGCAAGAATCATCAAATTAATTGATTACCAATTTCAATAATCGATTACATAAATCATTTTCAAAAGAAGGAAGTCTTTGTGACTCGAGATAATCGATTAACATATTTGATAATCAATTATTCTAGAACCACAAAAACTTGAGAAACTCTGTTTAAAACGAGATAATCGATTACCACATTGAGTAATCGATTACGTTTCTAGAGATGCAGAACAAAAAGGGATTTAAACTAATTAATCGATTACCATATTTAATAATTGATTAAATTAGTTTTAGATGTTAAAATTATAAATACCCTCACTTGTTTTTTTCTCATTAGTGACTCTTGATACGATCTTATCTTTGAAAAAAACACATTCTAAGAGTCATCTAAGGGAATTACTATTCATTTCTTCCAGAGATTCAAGTTGATTGAGATTCATTCATTCTTCATCATGAGTTTATAGTCAAAGGAATAGCTTGAAGATGTTGTGATCTGCATATCAAGGTGTATTAAATCTAATTTTGATTTCTTTTTAGATTTTGATATTGGTTAGGGTTACCAAGGGTTTGCGTGAGTTGATAGGGTTTCAACTCCCAATCTTTCTTTTGAAGGATTCAAGGGAAGATTAGAATTTTAGGGAATTGCATGTGCATATTGTTTGTAATTGGTTCTCTATTAGTGGAAGTTCTAAGGGGTCTAAGAACAACTAGATGTAGGTCCTTTAAGGACTGAACCAGTATAAATTCTGAGTGTGATTATCGCTTTCTCTAAACCTTTGTTTTGTTAATCAATCTTGATAATTGAATTGATATGAAAGATTCATAAAACTCTATTTTTTCATTGGTTTGTGTATTCATTGTTTTCACAACAAGTTTTTGAGAAACCTTGATTACAATGAGGGGTATGGTTTAATTGAATCTAAATAATGATTACATAAATATTTTGAAAAGAATCTATTCAACTCTCCCTTTTAGATTCCCGATTATTCCAACAAACTTCTCAATATGCCATCTAAGTTGGCCTTTTACAGTCTTGTTCACAAAGGTGAGTCTTTGTGCTTCTTCATGTAACTCTTCCAATGCGTCAAGTAGATTGTCATAGTTTGTGTTAGATTTGGAAGAAGAGACACTCACATTGCTTTTGGTCTCATCCTCATCAATGTCGGCTATGAGACACAAGTTTGCTTCTTCTTCTTCCTCACTTGAGTCACTTAAAGAACTAGCATCATTATCATCACATGCTATGCATCTTCTTCTCTGCTTAAAGGGCTTCTTTTGCTTCTTATCACCTCTTTGTTGTTTCTTGAGGTAGGTTGGACAATCCTCTTTTATGTGACCTAGCTTCCCGTACTCAAAGCATCTATGGGTTGTAGGAGTGGAGTCAATTTTCTTTGTGCTCTTCTTCTGAAAGTTCCTTTTATCTCTTCCTTTTTTCTTCATGAACTTGGAGAACTTCTTAACAAGGAAATTCAGATTTTCATTATCTAAATATTCTAAAGGATCTTTGATAAACATCAAATTTGCTATTATTTTCATATGCAATTTGAGACATTTATTTGATACTTTAGTATACTTTAAGCCTTGTTTTGAATCAAATTCATTATGTTTTTAGTTTTTAATATATTTTAGATATGAATTATGATTTTAGAAGTTTTTAATATGATTTTGTGAGTTTTTACAAAGAAATAGGGAAATTTTACAAAGTAGTCTCGCTCAAGCGAGGTATAGGCTGCTCAAGCTAGCTCAAACAGAAGATAAGATAAAATTTTACAGAAGATATCTCACTTAAGCGAGGAGCGTGCCAGATAGTATGTCTGGAAAATGTATTAATTCAAAACAAAGATAATTATGGATATATAGCTCAAAGATAAATGAAGAAAATCACTTGGAAGATAATTGCAACAATTAAAACAAATTATATTAGTTGAAGAGATAATTTCCTTGTCTAGATTATATTATTTTGTAAATTAAGGAGATTATTTGCCTCTATTAAAAATATCTATGATTCTATAAGTAGAGAGACATAAACACCAGCAAAAAAACACCACTACACACCAACCTTCACTGAAATACCCTTTTCTCTTCTCTCTTCTATTTCATGAGTGGCTAGTTTCTTTCTTAGCTAGGAGAGGAAAGGATTGATTCCTATTTGATGTAATTTTTTCACATTAATATATTGTTTGATTTCATTATTCGCTTTCTGTACTTAATGCTTTGTGAGCCTACACACCTCATAGATGATTCCAGGAATTGGCATGCACTTTCGCAAGTCTCATTGAAACTTGAACTGAAATAGATACTTAATTGTGGTTATCTCTACGGATAGAATAATCTTGGCTAAGCCTTACTAATTCCCAAATGATAATGTTGATTTCTTGTGTTGGTTTTCCAAGGGATTGAGAATCAAGGCAAGTGATTTAGGGTCTATCACTTAAGGGATTTTGGATAGAATACATTAGTCAATTTGGGATGGACAATTTAACGACGTAGAAGTGTGAGGAATTGCATCAAATAAGGGAATTCCAAGTACAATCTTAGCATCTCAACATTATTGTTTCCATCTAAAATTATTATTGCATCAACAAGTAACTTCTTACATTTTCTTTTAATTTTTGTTATTAAATTTTCAGCACATTAATCTCTCTAGAGAATATATCTTTTATTTTATATTTGGATTAGTTTTTGTTTTAGGTAGTTTAAAATATAAAAACATAAAAATATCTTTATCCGAAAGATTTTAATTTGAATATTCATCTTGCACTATTCCCTTGGAAGACAACCTGAGTTTCGGTTGAGTACTACAATTGGGATTCAGTTACACTTAGCCGATGTAAATCCTAATGTAGTTAAAATGTTTAAAAAAATTTGGCGTCTTTGCCGGGGTGCACTTATTTGAAATTCAAATTAAAATCTTTTAGATTTTATTTTATATTATCTTTTAAGGAATTATACTTGTAGAATAGGTAGTTATCTTTAAATTTATTAGGAAATTATCATAACTATTATATTTCTAGATTTTATTTGTTAGGTTGTTATTTATATTATCTTTTGTCTTTAATTTATTAGATTTAATTGATTTATCCTTTCATTTTATCTTTTTAAATTTTCAGTATTTGATTTTATTTCCTTTTTAACTTTAAAATCTTGAAATATACATATAGATAAAGATATAATTTTGTTTTTTTTATTAGATCATAGATTTATATTTCAAATTTATCTTTTAGAATTTCAACATTTAATTTTTATTACTTTTATTTTTCCTTGTGATAAATAAATTTTTTAAAAAATAGACAAATATATTTCAGTTTTTATTTTATCTTCAATTTTCAGCATTAAATTTTAATCTCCCTTTTTGATAAAATTTTTGAAAATAAATAAAATAAATAATTGTATATTTCAGTTTTTAATACAGATTTATATTTTTATCTATTTAGATTTATTTTCCTATTTTTATGTTTTACTTTTCTGCAAAAGTTTTCTCTTCCCATTTTAAATATTTAAATTCTCGAAAAATATATCTATAACCCCTTCTATTGATTTTCGAAAAAAAAATAAATTGTGTATTTTTAATAGTTTGATATTTCTTATATCTTAAATTTTATTTATCTAAAAAGATTTCTAGCTTCTGACAAATGTCATTTGAGTCCGTCTTCGATGCATAGGAAAGGTATAAAGCTTTACTTAAGAGCTGTCTCTTCCACAATTACTCCAATTAAACCCAAATCTTCATGTTTATAAAAGGAATAACTGATGAATATAGAAGAATGATAAACGCTTCAGCAGGAGGATACTATGCCAATGGAACCACGACCAAAGTAAAGAAACCTATAGAAGATGTAGCAATGAAAGAATGAGGTCATGATTGCAACCACACCCCTCCAAAGGAGGTTCCCATAGAAGACATCAAAGATGAATCCCTCAAACAATAAACACAAATGAAAGCTATGATGGAGGCTATGATTGAGAACGTAACCAAAAGCATAGTAAAACAACTTCAACCGTTGATACCGCTAAAACAACCAATTTTCTCATGTGAAGAATGTGGAGGTAACCACCATAACTCTTACTGTGTGGAGGAAGTAGCCAAGGAAGCCAAATTCATGAGAGAACACACTACAAAATTAGAAGAAGCCGTAATCATCCTTAGCACCGCATCCTACTCCAATCTCGAGAACACCATGGAGGTAATAAATTCATTAAAAGATCAAGTAAAGGAGTTAGCAATGCAAATAAAAGAACTCACCAACAAGTTTGACTGCAATGCTGTAACAACAAGAAGTGGGTTAGCAACTAAAGAGCCAGTAAAAAAGGATATGGAGGTAGACGACAAACTGAAGGAAGACATACATGAGGAGGACATGATAGTTGAAGGGATAGCATAAGATCCAATTAAGACAAACAACCAATTGACACGAGAAGCTAAACCAGCAATTACACGTGAGAAGTCATATCTTCACAAACCAATAAAGCAAGGCAAGGAGCAGCAATTTAGAAGGCTTATGGACTTGATTAAGCAACTTGATGTCACCATTCCTTTCATTGATACCATAGACATGATGCCAAAATAGTCAAAGCTCTTAATAAACCTCATAACTAAGAAGAAGACTTTGAAAGACTATGGCGTAGTGACTCTTGAAGAAGATTGCAGTACCATCTTGGAGGATCCAATGAAGCTAGGTGATCCATGTAGTTTTACTATTCCTATATCAATTGAGAATCTATCAGTAGGAAGAGCATTCCTTGATCTTGGATCTAGCATTAACCTAATGCCATTATCTCATGTAAACAAAATTGGAAAGGTAGCGATGAAACCAACATGCATGGCGATACAACTAACGAACCGTTCCATTAAATTTCCTCTTGGAATAGTGGAGAACATGCTTGTACGAGTTGGGAGGTTCACCATAGTAGTGGACTTTGCCATCATGGATATCAAAGAAGACCACGTTTTCCCTTTAATTCTAGGAAAACCATTCATGAATACCGCTAATGTCATCATCAATGTTGCGGAGGGCAAATGCACTTTACAAGTGGATGACGAGGAGCTCACATTTGATGTGCGTGAAGCTATGAAGCACCCCAAGGATAAAGGATCTTGCTTCAAGGTGGATATAATTGATGAAGTAATAGAAGAGCAAACTCCACAAATCGTAACACCAACACCATTAAAGCTTTCTTTAACCAACGTTGTGGAAGACCTCACACCGAAGCATAATGAAGAGCTGGGGGAATGCATCCAGCACCTAGATTCCTCAAAGGAAGTGCTGGAAAATAAAATAGAAGATCCAATAACCTTGATTTAAGTAAAACCTATCTTAGAATTAAAGCCTTTTCCTTCTCACATTAAATATGTCTTTTTTAGAGGGTGAAGATGTGAAACCAGCCATTATTAGTAGCACATTGCACAAAGAGGAAGGAAAGAGACTAGTGGAGGTACTAAAGAAGCACACACAAGCATTAGGATGGCAAATCTCCAACCTTAAAGGAATAAACCCATCTATCTGCATACACAACATCAACTTTGAAGAGCACTTCCAATCAGTTGCACAACTACAAAGGAGACTCAACCCGGTGATGAAAGAGAAAGTCCAAAAAGAAGTACTGAAGCTTCTTGAAGCTGAAATAATATATGTCATTTTCGACAGTTCATGGGTAAGCCTAATGCAAGTAGTCCCCAAAAAAGGTGGCATAACAGTGATAAAGAATGATAAGAATGAGATGATTCTCACAAGGACCATGACCGGTTGGAGAATGTGTATCGATTACCACCTTCTCAACTAGCAAACAAGGAAATACCACTTTCCTCTTCCCTTCATGGATCAAATACTTGAGAGGTTAGCCAGTCAAGCCTTCTATTGCTTTCTAGATGGATACTTGGGGTATAATCAAATTCTTGGATCAAGAGAAAATAGCCTTCACTTACCCATTTGGAGTCTTTGCCTATCAAAGAATGCCCGTTAGACTTTGCAATGCACCAGCCACATTCCAAGGTGTATGAATGCCATTTTTTCTAACATGGTATAAAAATGCATAGAGGTATTTATGGATGATTTCTCTGTATCTGGAGATTCGTTGACGTCATGCCTCAACAACTTGGAAAAAGTCATAGAAAGATGCATTGAATATGACCTTGTGCTTAATTGGCAAAAATCGCACTTCACTGTAACCAAAGGTGTAGTGCTTGAGCATAAAATTTCAGCAAGATGTATTGAAGTAGATCAAGCCAAGATAGAAGTAATTGAAAAGCTCCCACCACCTCGAGACGTGGTTTATGTCCTTGAAAAGTTTCGATCATATCTTGTAGGATCAAAGATCATTGTGCACACCAACTATTCAACTATAAAATATCTACTCGCCAAAGCAGATTCCAAGCCAAGATTAATTAGATGGGTCCTTCTACTACAAGAGTTCGATCTAGAGATTCAAGACAAAAAAGGGTGTGACAACCTAGCAGACGATGATCAATCGACGTTTCAAATTCAAATTTAGTTCTTTTTTTGTACACAGGCTTGACTTAGCACGAGGATAAGACCGCTTAGCGAGGTTTGCAGATCCGAAAAGCTGCAACTCTCGCTAAGCCAGGCTGTGGCTGGCTTAGCTAAAATGATGCATCTTACGTACAGAGGAGCATGCGCTTAGCTGATAAGGACTCACTTAGTGCTCACATTGTCGCAGGGAATTCAGCTTGGCGGCAACGACTCGAGCTTAGCCAAAGTGTATGCTGGGCTTAGCGATCAGGCTGCAGCTTAGCCGAATTTAGATCGAATTGAAGTTGGCTTAGCTCAGCCTTGGCCAGCTTAGCGGACCAAATCAACCTCAGATGCAAGGGTTGATCGCTAAGCGCTTGAGACTCTAGGCTTAGGGCATGACCAAAGACGCGCTTAGCACAAGGCTTGCGCTTAGCGAAAGGACTGTTTTTTTGAAAAAATATTTTTGTAAGTTATTTTTTAGTCCTTTCCTCAACAAATTGAAACCCTTATATCTAACATTCAAAGATAGGCTGATATACTCCTATGTACAAATTAAAAAGCAAGTTCCACATGATATATGCATGAAAAACAAAAATAGCAGAAATTAAAACTGGGTTGCCTCCTAGGAAGCGCTTCTTTAACGTCATTAGCTTGACGCATGGCTTAATACCTTCAAGGTGGCATGAATGTCACATAGAACACATCTTCCTTGAAGTTTCACCTTTTAGCTAGAAATTCCATGAACTTCATATAGTTTGGAAGTACATTCCAAATCATTTCAAGAAAGGTGTTAGTGATTAAAGAAAGAATGGAACTTAAGGTTTCCTCATGTTCTCCTTGCCTTCCTTTCTTGATAATCACTTGATGAGGAAAGTTATTGATTTGGAGAATATTTTCTTGTTGTTTTTCTACTGTTGAGTACTTCTCCTATTGTTGTTGTGCTTGATCCTCATCTTTCTCCTCATCTTTTTCTCTTGATTATGCTCTTTTACAGGGCTTTTCTATTGGAACCTCTTTCTGCTTCATTTTGATAGTAAGCTTGTAACTTTGGTCCCCCGTGAAAGTTTTCTATTGAGTAGCTGTCGCAACCTACCCTTCGGCGGGAGGGCGACGCGGGACTCATAGGTGCGTCTTCCAAGAAAGGAAAATGCGCGGAGTCGCCACCAACTCTTATTTGAGGAAAACATCGGAAAAACCGGAAAGGTGTGGTCTATGAACTTTAAGTGTGAAAGGTTTGAGAGTTGTTTTTACGCACGGGGAAGGTATTAGCACCCCACGCGTCCGTCACAAGGGACGACAGCCTTTAATCGAGTGTGTAAATATGATTTCAAATTGTTTTATTTTTCCTTTTCATACGTTTTTATGTCCTTTTTTGTATTTTTATCTCTTTGTGGTCGACAAGGGTGTTTCTCTTGCTCCTACGTATTACTCAATTGTGATAAGGAAATCAGACCTACGTAGTTCTTTGAGAACTGAACGTTGATTAAGTTGTTTTTATCTTTTTTTGCAAGATATATTTTGACTGAACAAAAGTCATTTAAGGCGTTGGACCATTTAACAATCTTTTGATTTTTTTGAAAGGAGAGAAACATTAAGGTGTTGGACCGTTAACAATTTCTTTGTTTTTTGAAAGGAGAGAAATGTTAAGGCGTTGGACCATTAACGATCTCTTGGGGTGGTCGACAAAAGCGGTAAAGTTACATGTTGATTTTATGCTTTTGAACGGTCCATGTTAACCGATAAAAGCAAAGAGGACCGTTTAAGGTGTTGGACCATAAAACGGTTTTTAGAGACTTTTGCGGACAAAGCTTGATTTGTGAGTTGATTTTAACCTTATTTTCACTTTGGTTATTAGTCAATTCATTCAAGGAAACTTCCAAAGAAAACCATCCGATTGATTTTTTTTATTATTTTATTCAAAGATATTTTGATTATTTTATTATTATTTTGCTTTTTTTTGTTTTAAACGTGGTTACAGTGTGAACGATCGGTTGGATTTTATTTTAACAGCGACTAAACGATATTACAACTCAAATGATCGGTGGAAATTCATTTTATTATTTATTAGGTGAGAAAACGACTTAAATAAATGGTTAAAGCACATCATAAGGGGATACAGAAAACAAACGAAATAAAAATAAAAGCACGCGAAACAAGTGGGGACCACTAAGGGTACATAGAATGAATTGAAAGATCGGATTTCAAGAACTTACCGGTTGAAGACCGAAGAACAATGAAGAACGGTGAAGAGTCTTCACGAAATCGCTCACGGAAACGTCTCGGAAGCGCCTCGGCTTGGATTTTTTCCACGAAAATAATTTTTCTCACTAATTTCGAGAGAATCCTAAATACTAGAAGGGCTGAACATTTTTACTCTGCCCTCTTTCCCCTATTTATAGGAGAAAAGAGGGAGGTGGTTGTTGCCCAGCTCGCCCAAGCGAGCTGGGTTGCTTCCACCAGAAGGCACCACCTTCTGTTGGAACCCCCTGGAAGGCCCAAGTGGGCCTGGTTGCTATTCGCACACCCCTTTTTACTAAATACACCCCTTTTTGCCTTTTTTGCTGATTCCTTTTTTGAAACGTTACAGAACTTTACGGATTACGTAACGACACCTATTTTCTTTTCGAAATGTCGCAAAACTTTAAGGATTACGCAACAATGCCCTTTTTGACTTCTGGAATGTTGTGAAACTTTACGGATTACGCAGTAATGCTTCCTTTCGACTTCCGGCATGTCGCAGAACTTCACAGATTGCCTATCGATGGGTGTTAAGTACCTCGGGGCGGTCAAGCGAAGGTTGCATGCCACCAAACAATGGTCCCCGGAAGAAATTAGGGTATGACAGTTGCCCCTTTTTACTTATCTTTTATTGGAGATAAAAGCGAAGTAAAGAAGATAAGACACTAATTTCGTTCGAGCGGAACATCATTCGGTCGGTCAATATCCCAACCAGAGGAACCTGTCATTTAGAAAGAAAGAAAATGCATCAGAAGTGTCAACAAAACTTCAGTGTCTTGAAAGTGATAAAATGGGACAACCATGACACTTCCCTATGACATCGCACTCGATTGCCCCTTCCCAACAGAGAAGAAAACCTGCAATTTTTTTTGAAAATAATCAGAATCGAACGACCAACATCATCCTGATACCGTCGAATTCGTTCTCCTCAGTTGACGAAAGGTGTGGATGACCATAAGGTACCCTCGCCTGTCACCTGACTCCATTGGTCAAGATGACAAAAGGTGCAGAAAATGATGCTCAATCTCTACGCGTCAACGGCCTCGTTTGCCCCTGATTGATGAAAGGTACGGATAACCACATGGTACTCCCGCATGTCACCTGACTTCATGGGTCAAGATGACAGAAACCATTTGTACGGATAACCACTTAGGTGTCTCCGCCGGCCACCTAACTTCACGGGCTAGGATTAACAGAAATTGTTTGTGCGGATAATCACTTGTGTATCTCCGCATGTCACCTGACTTCACGGGTAAGGATGACAGAAAGCATGGAAGACGACGTTAATCTCCGCGTGTCAACGGGTTCGTTGGCCTTGATTGACAAAAGGCGCAGATAATCGTACGGTACCACCCCATGTCATTGGGCTTGCTGCCTCGGGATAAAAAAATGTGCAGAAGACGATGTAAGTCTCTGCGCGTCAACGAGCTCGTTTGCCCTTGGTTGACGAAAGATGTGGATAACCATACGGTACCCCCGCATGTCATCGGGCTCATCGCCTCGGGATGACAAAAGGTGCGGTCGACAAAAGCGGGGCTTTTGCTCCTACGTATCATCAATCGCGATGAGGAATTCAGACCAACATAGTTCTGGCTTTTGTGATGTGCGAGACTAAAATAGTCTCTACTGGGAGATGCTGACATCTCCGGAAAGGGTGCAGATGACCAGATTGGCCTCTGCTTGTCAATCGAACTTGGGGTCTCCGAATGACAAGGTGCGGATAACCGTAAGGTGTCTCCGCATGCTACCGAACTCTTGATTCATGATAGCAAATGGTGGGGCGGTCGACAAAAGCGAGGCTTTTTCTCCTACGTATCCTCAATCGCGATGAGGAATTCAGACCAACGTAGTTCTTGCTTTTGTGCGAGACCTAAATAGTCTCTGTGTTCTTTCACTAAAATGGGAACATGCTTTAGTAAAGAAACAAAACCTCCAACTGATCAGAGCAACATATGATTTTTGATGAAAAACAATGTGCCTATTGGGGAAGGAGAGTATGCTGATGAAATTTTCTCATAACCATAATTGAGATTTTGGATGTTAGTGTTCGTTTCTAAACGACCATTTAGAGGAAACATTAGGTCCAACAAAATAGAAGAAAATCACTCGAAGTGTATCAATCTCACACAGGTAAGTGTTTCATCCTAATTCCGAACCATAGATATGTCATGATTTGATTTTGCAACTCATTTCCTATCAAATCAAAGATTACACGCGTGATCATGGATCAATAGGACTTTTTCTTGGGAATAGTGTTTTTGGAGGGGAATTTGGCTCTGAGTGTTTTGGCCTTTTCCTTTTTTGTTTTTGTTTAGTGCGAGGTGAAAAAGTCACCGACACATAGGATTTTGGTTGACAATCAAAGGGAGAGGACCACTTCAGGTCGTGGTTTCCTTTCTTTCCTTATTTGGTGGTGACAATTTTGTATTGTTCAGATATTGTCTGGCCCAAAGACCTTTCTGCATATTTCTTTTGTTTTCTTCTGATCTTTGATCGGGAATTTTCTTTCTTTTTCTTTTTGCTTTCTTCCAATCTTTGATCGAGAATTTTATTTTCTTGTTTTGTTTTCTTCTGAGGGCAAGGATGAGCATTCTCACCTTGGGTCAAGGTTTTTGGTGAGTTAGGATTTTGGCTCAAGGCTTGTAGAACAGCTAGACATGATATATGTTAGAGTGTTGGTTTGCCCTACATTATTTCCATGACACACATGCAACAATGATGATTAGGAAATTTTATGCAAAACTGGTCATCCATGCACCCATGTGGACACTCAAGCATCAAGTTTTTATGGTCATGTGACACTAGGGCTCAAGATTCATTTTTCCTATTTAAGTCAACCCAGTGTTTCCAAAACATGTTCTTTTATCAATTCATGTATTCATCCGAGTCCATTTTGGGCGTTCGGGAAAATTTTCACAACATTCACCCTTCAGGTGTATACACAATTTTTCAACAACTAGTTATGGTCAGTGGATTTTTCAAAGAAAACCTGGAAGTTATTTTCTTTTCAAAAGTATGTTGGCTTTTTAGCTAACCAATTTTATTTTTATTTATTCTTCATCTATTAAGTTATTATTATTTATCATCATTTTTTCATTATTTTTCTTCTGAAAAGGTCGTGCGGATGAGGGCACACACGACCTACCTACGTCAAATCACAAAGCAAACGGAAAAGAATGCAATGGTAAGTCGCAACAAAAACAGTGACAAAATAACTGAGAGTCGTAATGCCAGATCATATCGGAAACAGAAACAATAACTGAAAGCAGTAATGTTGTATGACAAAAAAAAACAATAACTGAAAGCAGTAATGTTAATCACAAAAAAGTGCAGCGACCTTGGTCATGTGGCTCCGCTCCCTCCCAAGAAACCGAGCAGGTCAATAATATCCTCATCCATATGGGGTTCATCCGCCTCACCGGGGGATCCTGCAGGCTCCTCCCCCGCCTGGGCATTGGGCCAGTCTCCAGGCCATGCGACCTCAGCCCCAAACTGCTTCGGGGTAAGGCATACAAAAAGGGCGGAGCCCTGCCCCTGCTGACTGAGGCTGAATCGGTAGAGATACTCATGTATCTGCACCTGTCCATGGTGGTTGGCCGCCTGCTGGCGAACCAAATGTTGTAGATATCTGAGGTGGTGGCGGTGCGCCCGCGGCCTGATGTGCGTCACCCTACGCCTGCCTAGGCGTGCAGTACTTCTCGATGAAGGCTCGGGTGATCGACGGTTGGATTACCTTGCTGGGGGTGACAGGAACTTCGTAGGACTGGCAAAGGCCTGTGATCAGAGCTGGAAACCCTAGGGCCTTGTAGGACTTCTCTGGGTCCAGAGGGTGCCTAGTAGGCTCCATACCTGCAAACAAATAAATGGCATCAACAATCACCTGGGCCACGTGAACGCTCATCCGTGTCAAGATGACATACACCAACTGGCACTTAGGCAGAGGGAGGTTGGAGTTGTGGTCGCTAGGCAAGACATTGCTGAGCAGCAGTGTCATCCATATCTGGGTCAAGGTAGTCATGCTGGTGCGCATGATCCACACCCGCCTCCCTGCAGCGGTCCTGGCGAAATCCTGCCCCGGTATGCACAGTAGTTGGGCGATGGCTTCCTCATCGAAACCGTCTGCCTGACTCCTCCTCTGGCTAAACTCACACTGCTGGCCATTCTCCAAAATCAGCGGGTCGCCCAGGAACTGGCTGAGGGCATCTGCGTCGAAGGGAATTCACTGACCCCTCACCCATGAGCACATGTCCCGAACTCCCTCTTTTGTGGGCCAGGCATTAGCGTAGAACTCTAGGACTATCTCAGGGTCGAACTTGGCCATGGGAGTCACTAGAGGTGTCCAACGCCTACGAGCTATCTCCTCCTGGAAGTCTGTGTACTCATCTTCCCTGAGCTGGACACGCCTCTCCTTGTGGAATGACCATCCCCTGATGGCCTCGCAGCGCTGCTGGTGCTCGGCACTCCGGAAACGATGACTAGCAAACTCTAAGGCAGCACTGGATCCTTCTCCTGTGGCGTCTCTTCTAGACCTCTTCGTGGAGAGTTTCTTTGGAGCCATTTCCTGCGAAAAAACATTCGGGAAATTAGTTCAAGAAAACCAATTAAAACAAAAGCCAAACCAAGCAAAAACAGCGTACACTTCTTTCCAACAAAACGCGAACATCAACGTGAAAAAAGAAAAACTTACGCAATAACGCACGGTTTTTCCTAGGAAATACATACATTTACACACATCTTTCCTTTGGTGAACGACATTTTATGAGATGCGCCTACTTTCATTTGCAAAGAATTTTCTTATGCTACATGCAAAACTATCCAACATACACATTTTGCAAGGCACCTTGCCTACTTATCTAAACATACACATATATTTTGCCAAGCATTTTTGCCACCTATCTACTTCATTTGAACAACATTTTTGCTACATGTTCACATTATGGTCATACACTTGAGAGGCAACTTCATGCTATATATTCACACATATTTACATTCATTTGAAAAGCAATTTCATGTTGCACATTCATTGAAAAGGAAATTTTTGTATTACTAATTCATATATATATATATATATATATATATATATATATATATATATATTGAAAGGCAATTTCATGTCATATATTCCTATTTTGATAAGCATTTTCGTGCCATATTCAACATACATGCACACTCGCAAAGCACTTGGCTACCTACTCTGCACACCCATGTACATGGTGAACAACATTTTCACACCATCTAGGTACAAAATGAAATCATCATGGCATAGCCCAAACCAAGTGTTGGCCTAAAAAAGGGAATCCTCACCAACATGCTCTCATTTTCATGCTTTCTTGCACTCAAAATCAAAGGCTTGGGTTCCTAGGCCTAAGTCATATTTCAACATTTACCCTAACTTCCGCAAGCTGTCCGCACATCCAAAAATGGAAACCATATATGCACAAACCAAATCTATAAGCAATATTCACAAACTTATGCGCAAATGCCATTGAGGCATTTCACCGAGCACTTGGTGGGCACACTTTGGGTATAAACAACAAGGGGATGAGGGCAATGTGGCTTGCCCAATCATTTCAAAACACAACCTAGGCCTAAGGCCATCCGCCACATCCCCCCAATTTGATGAATTATAGTATGAATATGTCCCAAATTGCCTCACGAAATTGGCCAAAAAATGTATAATTTAGAACATACAAATGCATCAACGGAAAGCTAGAGACCAAAGGATAGAGCACTTACTTGTATGGAGTGGCAAGGACACTAAAATGGAAGCAAAAAGCACACAATGGTGGCCTAGAGTAAAAAAAAACTATAAATCCCGTGAGTGCTGCGTTCTTAAGTGAGGGGGAGAAGTTCTTGGGGTGAAGAACTGCACTCCCCCTTTCTTTTAAACCATTTCGTGCAGGGGGTGCTCCCCTAGGCGAGCTAACCCTGTACATTTTTTTGGAATAAAGTACGCGCTCTCTATGGGTCGGAGTTCGCTTACTCGAAACCCCTAGGGTAAGTTAGGCATCTGATCATTATCTTTAAAGAAACAACAACAATAATAGGTAGGAATTTAAAGGATACTAGGCTGCCTCCCAGTAGTGCTTCTCGATTGTCCGGAGCTGGACGCGGGACAACGATCTGTTGATCATGGGCCTAGCATCCATTCGTGCCCGTCCCCCAGTACCTGAAAGCAGGAAATGACATTGCGCAACAAATCGTGGCCACGTTTCCACTTACCTCGATTCATCTCTGTCTTGGACTTGGCGCGGTATTTGACTATTGCTTAAAACGATCTTGTCCCTGTCACAAGATAACAAATATGCATGTAGATGCGTATGCATGAGCGTTTTCAAATGCAACAATATTTTAGCAAAAGCTTGTTGGGTTCAATTTCAATTAAGCGCTTGGGGCATCCTATGGACTAAGCGAAAAGGCTCGGGTCATTAAATACTAGGCATTTTTTAAGGCACAAAGCGAGGATCGAAACCCCAATCCTACGTTCTTTTAAAAGACTGGGATGAGAAAATTACAGAGGACAAGAATCCCTGGGGGAAACCATAGAAAAATAAAAACATGCAGCGACTTCCTTAATTGCCCCAGAACTTAAGTGTAGTATCGCTTGACAGCGTCTGAGTTCACCGGCGAAGGTAGTTCCTCGTCATCCATGTTGTCATACCCTAATTTCGTCCGGGGATTATTACTTTATGACATGCAACCTTTGGTTAGCCGCTTTGAGAGACTTGGCGTCCTTTGTTGCACAATAAATGAAGTCCCGAGACCTGTCAGAAATCAAAAGGAAGCAGGCTTGCGCGATCCGTGAAATTCCGTGATGTGGCGGAAATCGAAAAGATGTGTTTTTGCGCAATCCGTGAGTTTCCGTAACTTCTTCGAAAGCTAAAAAAGAGTAAATACATAATCCGTAAGGATTCGTAACCTTGCGGAAGGAAAATAAGTATCGTTACGAAATTCGTAAAGTTTCGTAACGTTACGAAAAAAGAATTACCAAAAAAAACAGAAGGGGGTGCATTTAGTAAAAAAGGGGTACAAATAGTAATCTGGCCCACTTGGGCCTTCCAGATCCTTCCTCCAGAAGGCTGTTGCTTCTGGAGGAAGCAACCTTGCTCGCCTGGGCGAGCTGGGTGGCAAGCTCCTCCCCTATTTTGCTATAAATAGGGGGAGGAGTGAAGAAGAAAAGGGTTTAGCCTTCTTGGCACTTCTCATTCTCTCGAAATTGCTGAGGAAAATTATTTCCGTGAAGAAAATCCAAGCCGAGGCGCTTCCGTAACGTTTCCGTGAGTAATTACGTGAAGATTCTCGACCGTTCTTCAACATTCATTGTTAGTTCTTCGTTTTCTTCAGTCTTCAACGGGTAAGTACCTCAAACCGAGCTTTTCAATTCATTCTATGTACCCGTGGTGGTCCACATTTTGTTTCATGTATTTTTATTCTCGTTTTCATTCGCTTTTTATACCCCCTTTTGACGTGCTTAAGTCATTTATTTAAGTCATTTCTCGCCTAATCTAAAAATAAAATAAATTTCCACTGATCGTTTGAATTGTATCATCCGTTAATTTCGGTTAAAATGAATTCCGACCGTTCGGTTATGCCGTAACCACGTTGGAAATAAAAAAAGAGGTAAAATAATAATATAATAATCAAAAAATACCTTTTAGTAAAATAAAGCGAAAAACCAATCGGACGTTTTCTCTTTGGGATTTCTCATTCTTAATTGAATTGACTAATAACTAAAGTGAAACTAAGGCTAAAATCAACTCGCCTAGTCAAGCTCATCCACAAAAAATAGGATTTGAAAGTTTTATCTCAGCTTTTCTTACCAAGTTAAATGGGTCATTTTTAAAGGCCCAACACCTTTAAGTGATCACCTTTCAAGTAAAAAGAATCGCTTGATTCACGCTTAAGGAAGAACTACGTAGGTCTGATTTCCTCTTCGATGGAGGGTACGTAGGAGCAAAAGCCTCGCTGTTTTCGACCTCAAAAAATAAAAAGAAATAAAAGTTAAGGTAATACAATTTCCACAATTCTAAAAAATAGGTTGTTGTCCTTTGAGACAAACGTGAGAGGTGCTAATACCTTCCTCAAGCATAAATACAACTCCCGAACTTAGAATTTTCATTTTGACCGGTTTCCTTCGGTTTTCCCGACGTTTTCCACAAATAAACGTTGGTGGCGACTCCGCGCACCTTTCCTCCTTTGGAAAGCGCACCCGTGAGCCTCGCCTTCACTCGCCCACAAAAGGGCACGTTGCGACAGTTGGCGACTCCACTGGGGACCTTTTTGTGAGTTAGGCCTATTCTAAGGAATTGTGGAATTGTGAAACCTTGTGTGTGCACTTATTAAATTGTGTAAAATGTAATAACTGCTGTCTTTTCCACATTTTTAAACTAAGCACCCACGGGTTTGAGTAAAAAAGGGGCCCTATACCCGGGTTCATGGGAATTTAAGGAGTGGAGGTGAATCTATCATCATGCTAGGTCTCCGACTTGCTTGATAATATTAAAACCTCGTCTAGAGCTTTCTCTCTTTATAATGTGTTGTCGCTGGTATTCCATACCGCCACAATATTATTATCTTGAGTGATGATACCTCTAGAGAACGGCCCTGTGAGTTATAAATTGTTGGGAAGTAGTTATTAGAGACCCCTAGATATTATCCTATAGGTTCCCAAATAAGGGCAAAGAGCAAACACGCTCCGTGCCATTTGTTCTCATGCATCTTTTGATAAATAGCACTAGTTTATAGTTTTTTGCTAGTGGTGTTTGGTTTCTTTAGAGTAATACGTAACCTTTTTAATACTACGTTGAGGCGCCATCATGCCCAAAATGTAGCATTAAAATTAGATCTCTGCGGTCTCGTATGTATAAATTACCCCTTTGTGTGGTTGTCTTTCTGTTTCATACATACGCATTGCATCATTCATGTCGGAGTCTTGATCCACCCCCTTTTTTAGGTAAATGATGAGGACAAATCAAAACGGCAAAAGGTTTTATCAAGTCAAGGTTAAAAGTCTAGATGTCACTAGCCTCAAGGAATTAGGACGATTGATGGGACCTCTCCAAAGGCAAGCCTTCCGCAAAGTGTACGGGAAGATTCTAGATTTGGCCACAGCGGAGGTATTTACGGAAGCTGTCCTATCCCTCGCCCAATACTATGACCAGCCGTTGAGGTGTTTCACGTTTGGGGACTTCCAAATGGTACCAACTATTGAAGAGTTTGAGGAAATATTAGGATGCCCTCTTGGGGGGAGAAAACCGTATCTTTTCTCCGGCTTTCTTCCTTCCTTGAGCAAGATTGCAGCTGTGATTGGAGATTCAGCAAAAGAGTTGGATCGCATGAAACAAACTCGCAATGGAGTAGTGGGCCTGCCACGGAAATACTTGGAAGGCAAGGCAAGGGATATGGCGAGCCAAGAGAAATGGGGCCCGTTTGTAGATATTTTAGCTTTGCTGATTTTTGGGGTTGTCCTCTTTCCGAACGTTGACGGTTTGGTAGACTTAGCCGCCATTGATGCTTTCCTCGCATATCACTATAGCAAGGAAAGTCCAGTGGTGGCTATCTTGGCAGATTTGTTTGACACCTTTGACCGGAGGTGTGAGAAAAATAGTGCACGGATTGTCTGTTGTTTACCCGCTCTCTGTGTGTGGTTGATTTTACACCTATTCCGACAAGACACGAGACACCCGTGTTCGCTTCAAAGCTATCGCTCATGCGCCGAAAAAAGAAGGGTCGATTGGGACCAACATTTGGCTGGGATAGGGGGCAGCGCGATCAATTGGTTTCCTCGTTGGAAGGAAGGCAAGGAAGGAGTTCTTTTCTCGTGTGGGGACTACCATAATGTTCCATTGATAGGGACTAGGGGGTGTATTAATTATAATCCCGCACTCGCCATAAGACAGCTAGGGTACCCCATGAGGGGAGCGCCAACCGAAGAAAGTCTCTCGCCTTTCCTTGTGAGGGATCTAGGCGCGCAAGGTATCAAGGTTATACAAAGAATCCACAAGGCGTGGAGGAGTCCGTTGAGGAAAGACAAGGAGCTTAGGGGCATCCGTAATGGCGTCATCGGAGATTATCATGGATGGCTAAGAATTCACACGCGAGGGTTAGATTGGCTCTCCAAGTTGAAAGTTATCGATGAGGAGAACTTCGAAGCTCCGGAGGAAGATGAAGAAGTCCGAGCTCTAAAATTGGAGCTAGGGAAGGCAAGGCTCGCCAAGGAGAAGTTCAAATCAGCTGCTACACACATCCGGAAAGAGTGCACTGAGTTACAAGAGGAAAACGCGGCCACTGCAAGAGCCCTTGAACAAGAAACCAAAAGGGCCCGCAAGGAGGAATATGGCCGAGAGAAATTCCGAGGAGCATTGTGGGGTAGCAACAATGAGCTCAAGCTCCGAAGAGAGGAGAGAGATCGGTCACGGGTGCATGGCATGATCTTAAAAGAAGAGTTAGTTGCTTGCACGAGGTCCAAAAGGAGTTTGGCTCAACACTTGGAAGCCACGGAGCAAAGCATGCTAGCTATCATAGGGCAATACAAGGAAGAGTTGAACCAGTTTGTGGCCCATGAACAAAAGCTAGTGGCGGATTTTGCACAAGTGTATGCCGAAAAAGAAGCAAGAGGGAGGGTGATTGATGCATTGCATCAAGAAGCGACTATGTGGATGGATAGGTTCGCCTTGATCTTGAATGGAAGTCAAGACCTCCCGCGTCTATTAGCCAAAGCGAAAGCCATGGCCGAAGTGTGTACGGCCCCCGAGGAGATTCATGGGCTAATCAATTACTGTCAACACATGATAGATTTGATGGCCCACATAATTAGAAACCGTTAGGTTCTCTTGTAATACCTTGGTATAAATCTTGGCTAAATGAAAGCTTTGTTCTTTTTATAAAATGAGAAGTTCTGAACTCATCATGTTATCTAAAAAACTTGGGGTGGATCCAAGTGCCCCGATCATCCATTTGCATACTCATGTTTTGGTGGTATACTCACCGTTGTTTATTTCTTTAGGAATTTCATCATAACTAAGAAAACACCAAGGCACTCCTATAACACTCGATCCAGAAAAATGGATAATGAAGAGGGCGTGCAGGAACAGATGAAGGCCGATCTATTGGCTTTAAAAGATCAAATGGCTTCCATCTCAGAGGTCATGTTAAAACTCCAGAAAACCATAGAGGACAAAGCCACGGCAACCGCCTCCAGTACGGCTAGGGAAGCGGAGCCGGTGCTGCAACCCATTTTAAATCCGGGCCGAGACAGAAACACGACCGTGTTTGGTCGAAGGTATAGTCTGCAAGCTTATCCTTATGGCTTGCCTCCGGACTTCACTCCCCGTGCCACCCCGGAAGATTTAAGCCAAGCCCCTACTTTTGAGGGGCAACTCCCGCCTTATGACGACTATCCCGGGCAAGATGATGAGAAAGGAGATACCCATCTTGGCCCCCTGCTCCACCTCAAAGATCCGTCCCCACATGAACTACCCCAACCGAACATAGTCCGCCATATCCCGGCCTCACCCACACCCGTAAAAGAATCTGTTCCCTTCGCGGAAGATAATGGAAAGATTGAGGCGCTTGAAGAAAGGTTAAGAGCAGTCGAGGGCCTTGGCAATTACCCATTCTCGGATTTAGCAGATTTATGTCTCGTGCCCAATATTTTCATTCCTCCCAAGTTCAAAGTACCGGACTTTGATAAGTACAAAGGGACGACATGTCCGAAGGGGCAACTTCGGATGTATTGCCGAAAGATGGGGGCGTATTCTGCGGACGAAAAATTGTTGGTCCATTTCTTTCAAGACAGCTTGGCCGGGGCAGCTGTAGCATGGTATACCAATCTAGAAGCTTCCCAGATCCGATCATGGAAGGACTTGGCAACTGCCTTCATTAGGCAGTACCAGTACAATACGGACATGGCTCCCGATCGGAACCAGCTTCAGAGTATGACTAAGCGAGAGCATGAGTCCATTAAGGAATATGCCCAAAGATGGAGAGATCTCGCAGCCCAAGTCGTACCGTCCATGACGGAAAGGGAGATGATCACAATTATGGTAGATACGTTACCCACGTTCTATTATGAAAAGTTGATAGGCTACATGCCAGCTAACTTTGCGGATCTCGTCTTCGTCGGAGAAAGGATTGAATCCGGACTACGAAAAGGCAAGTTCGAATATGCTTCCAATGTGGCCCCCAACAACAATAGAAGAGCCCTAGTAGTGGGCGCGAGGAAAAAGGAAGGAGACGCCCACGCAGTCACCACCGCCCCGACGTGGATGAAAGCACCCCAAAATATCCAAAGCTCATACCAGCCCAATCTCCCAAATTTTTTAATCCGAGCCGGGAATTCTCTCCCGACTCAAGTAAAAGGACCACCCGCAGCAGAAAGAGCGCCGGCCCAACGCACGGCTCCAGCCGCTCCCCGGCCAGTTAATAATATGGCCCCCGGCGCGACCTATAAATATGCACAACACCCGCCCCCGAGAGATAACTTCTCCCCTATTCCCATGGCATACTCCGTGTTATGGCCTTCATTATTGGAGAATCATTTGGTGGTGGCCATACCCGGGAAGGTCTTCCAGCCACCCTACCCCAAGTGGTACGACCCGGGTGCCAAGTGTGTCTACCATAGTGGAGCTCCCGGACACAATATTGACTCCTGCATCCCGTTCAAGTATAAAGTGCAGCACCTCATTAGTGCCGGCTGGCTAGCGTTTCAGGAGGAAGGCCCAAATGTTAAAACCAACCCGCTAGCTAGTCATGGAGGGGCTCGCGTGAACGCCGTCGAAAAGGACGGGCCATCGCGGGCAAAGAGGTTAGGAGAGGTGGTTACTTCTAGACGCTTCATCTATCAATCACTGCAAGCGGCGAGCATGGTCTCCCGAGGTGGAGACGAAAGGGATGAATGTTTGTTTCACCTCGGGGAGTCGAATGACATGGAAACCTGTCCCGTGGTGGAAGAATTGCTTCAGCGGCTCATGGATTACGGGCAGCTTGAAGTGTCCATAGGAGGGAGGGAAGAACCACAAATTTGCATGCAGTCGGAAGAGAAGAAGGTTCCTCTAACCCCCAAGGCCCTAGTGATATGTTTTACTAGGAAAGGGACCAGCTCCAAACCCATATACCCCCGGACGGCACCTAAGCCAACACCATTTGCATATCAAAGTAATAAGGTCGTTCCGTGGAAGTATACCCCTCCCGCGTCCAGCGAAAGAGTTGCAACCGAAGTTGACTCCCTATCAGCTAAGGTAACCAACATCACCGGCCTCAGTGGCGTAACCCGCAGTGGTCGGGTGTTCGCTTCCCCTCACCCGACGGAATTGCCCTCCAAAGGGAAAGCGTCCATGGTCCAAGAGCCCATAGATATAGCTACCCCCTCGAAAGAAGTAGATCCTCCAGTGGTAAGAGGGGCCGAAAAGAAAGAATGACTTCAAGGAAAAATAGTGACTTTGGAAGAGGCCCATGAGTTCCTCCGCCTCATCCAACAAAGCGAGTTTAAGGTAGTCGAGCAACTGAATAAAACTCCAGCAAGGATCTCTTTGCTTGAACTACTCATAAACTCCGAGCCTCATCGTGTGCTGTTGATGAAGGTCCTTAACGATGCCCATGTAGAACATGATATCTTAGTGGAGGGTTTCGAAGGCATCGTTAATCATATAACCACCAAAAATTATATCGCGTTTGCGGAAGAAGAGATTCCTGTTGAGGGGAGAGGACACAACAAGGCTCTACATGTGTCGGTGAGATGTATGGACCATGTTGTCGCAAAGGTACTTATCGACAATGGATCGAGTTTAAATGTAATGCTGAAGACCACTTTGGAAAAGATTCCTTTTAGTGTGTCACGTTTAAAATCGAGCTTGATGGTGGTGCGAGCCTTTGATGGTACTCGGCGGGAAGTGATGGGGGAAATCGACATTCCCATTCAGATAGGCCCCCACACTTGCAATGTGGTGTTTCAAGTAATGGATATAAATCCCGCCTATAGCTGCCTCTTGGGAAGACTGTGGATTCATGCCCTGGGAGTGGTCCCTTCAACGCTTCACCAGAAATTGAAGTTCGCAGTGGGTGGACTTTTAGTGATAGTGTCGGGTGAAGAGGATATGTTAGTGAGCTGCCCCTCCTCCGCACCGTACGTAGAAGCGGCGGAAGAATAATTGGAAACGGCTTTCTAATCCTTTGAGGTGGTGAGCTGCGCCTCTGTGGAACCAAGTCTGTCGCTACCTTCTCTTTCCAAAGCGGCCATAATGGTGGCGCGTGTTATGCTCAGGAATGGATTTGAGCCCGGAATGGGTCTAGGCAAGGACTGCCTCGGGAATGCCGACGTGGTCGATATCAAGGGAAATCCATACAAGTATGGATTAGGGTATGAACCTGGGATGCCGGGGAGGAGGAACGTGCCGTCAAGATTTCGGGCGGATAGGGTATGGCCCGGCCGTATTGGCCAGTGTTTCACCAGCGCTGGAATGGTGTCCGAGGAGGAGGTGGCCGCAATAGAAGAGGAGTTCCCTCAAGACCCACCAAGTTTTGTGAAACCATGCTACCCCGATTCCCAAGTGGGGAACTGGCGCGTGATAAGCCAGTCAGAAGTCTATACCACTGATTTAATGTAATTAGAGCCTATAGATTTCCTTTCTCTTTTGTTTTGTGAAACCTACCTTATTAAATAAACAAAGAGATCTTGTTTCATCTGTTCTTGCGGTTCCACCTTTTCTCATATCATTTTGCATGTTTTTGTTTCTTTTGTCTTGTTTGGTATAGATATGAGGGTCGATTCTTTGAGGATCCTAACAACGAGGGTTTGACAATCGATTTCGATCGAGATATAAGCCAAACGATAAACGAGGAAGAGGAAGAGGGCGTCCCGTCACCAGAGTTGGAGAGGATGGTCGCTCAGGAAGAACGTGAAATGAAGCCTCACCAAGAAGAAACCGAATTGGTAAACTTGGGGACCACGGAGGAAAAGAAAGAAGTAAAGGTAGGAACCGGTATGACCGCGCCTATCCGCCAAGGCTTGATAACCCTTCTTGAAGAGTATCAAGATGTCTTTGCGTGGTCGTATCAAGACATGCCCGGTCTGGATTCCGACATTGTGCAGCATAAGTTGCCTTTGAATCCTGGGTCTTCCCCGGTTAAGCAAAAGTTACGAAGAATGAAACCCGAGATGTCTTTAAAACTTAAAGAAGAAGTAAGGAAGCAATTTGATGCAGGATTCTTAGCTGTGGCGCGGTACTCGGAATGGGTGGCCAATATTGTCCCAGTCCCGAAAAAGGACGGCAAGGTTCGAATGTGTGTAGACTACCGGGATTTGAACTGAGGCAGTCCTAAAGACAATTTTCCCCTGCCACACATTGATATATTGGTAGATAATACAGCCAAATTCGCCCTTTTCTCTTTTATGGATGGTTTCTCGGGGTATAATCAAATAAAGATGGCACCCGAGGATGTAGAGAAGACCACTTTCATCACCCTATGGGGGACATTCTGCTATAAAGTGATGGCCTTCAGGCTGAAAAATGTTGGGGCAACCTATCAGTGTGCCATGGTGGCATTGTTCCATGATATGATGCATAAGGAAATAGAGGTCTACGTAGATGACATGATTGCCAAGTCTCGGACTGAGGACGAACACCTTGTCAATCTGCGTAAGCTGTTTGGAAGGTTGCGGAAATACCAATTAAAACTAAACCCAACCAAGTGCACCTTTGGGGTGAAGTCGGGGAAGCTGCTAGGATTTATCGTAAGTCAGAAAGGGATAGAGATAGATCCCGAGAAAGTGAAGGCCATCCTTGAAATGCCGGAACCACGCACGGAGAAGTAGGTTCGGAGGTTTTTGGGTAGGTTGAATTATATCGTGAGATTTATCTCACAAGTCACCCCTACCTGTGAGCCCATTTTTAAGCTTTTACGTAAGAACCAGACGGTCCTGTGGAACGGTGACTGCCAAGAGTCCTTCGAGAAGATCAAACAGAGTCTCGCGAATCCCCCGGTGCTCATGCCACCTGTAACAGAAATACCTCTTTTCCTGTACATGACCGTGCTGGACGAGTCTATGGGGTGCGTGTTGGGTCAGCATGATGATTCGGGGAAAAAGGAGCAAGCCATCTACTATCTGAGCAAGAAGTTTACCGCATGTGAGATGAATTACTCAATGCTGGAAAGGACGTGTTGTGCTCTAGTATTGGCATCACATCAGCTTAGGCAGTATATGCTCAGCCATACCACGTGGCTTATCTCCAAAATGGATCCCGTGAAATACATCTTTGAAAAACCGGCCCTCACGGGACGAATCGCTAGGTGGCAGGTACTATTATCTGAATTCGATATCGTTTATGTCACCCAAAAAGCGGTAAAGGGAAGTGCCTTAGCAGATTATTTGGCCCAGCAACCCCTCCAGGATTATCGGCCGATGCACCCCGAGTTCCCAGATGAAGATATCATGGCCCTGTTTGAAGAGAAGCGGACGCACGAGGACATAGACAAATGGATTGTTTGCTTCGATGGGGCATCTAATGCTTTGGGCCACGGAGTAGGGGCAGTCCTTGTATCCCCGGATGATCAGTGTATTCCTTTCACGGCTAGGCTAGGTTTTGATTGTACCAACAATATGGCCGAGTACGAAGCATGCGCCCTCGGGGTTCAGGCGGCCATTGATTTTGATGTAAAACTACTCAAGGTGTATGGAGACTCAGCTTTGGTGATACGCCAGTTGAAAGGAGAATGGGAAACTAGGGATCCGAAGTTGATACCCTATCAAACTCACATCTTGAGGTTAGCCAAGTACTTTGACAACATTTCCTTCCACCACATACCTCGGGAAGAGAATCAAATGGCTGATGCACTAGCCACCCTGGCATCCATGTTTCAACTTGCCCCACACGGGGATCTGTCGTACATCGAATTCAAATCTCCAGGCAGGCCGGTATATTGTTATGCAATAGAGGAAGAGCGGGATGGGAAACCGTGGTATTTCGACATCAAGCAGTATGTCGAGAACAAAGAATACCCACCAGGGATTTCTGACAATGACAAAAGGATGTTGAGGAGATTGGCTACTGGTTTCTTTGTAAGTGGTACCATCCTGTACAAACGAAACCACGACATGACCCTCCTACGATGCGTAGATGCCAAAGAGGCGAACTTCATGATTGAGGAGATGCACGAGGGTTCCTTTGGGACACATGCCAATGGGCATGCTATGGCCAGAAAAATCCTTAGGGCCGGTTATTATTGGCTCACCATGGAAAGCGATTGCTGCGCTCATGTCAGGAAATGTCAGGCATACGCGGACAATGTCAATGTTCCGCCACATCCTCTGAATGTTATGTCCGCCCCTTGGCCTTTTTCCATGTGGGGAATAGATGTCATTGGGGCCATCGAACCCAAAGCGTGGAATGGTCACCGCTTCATTCTTGTGGCGATAGATTACTTCACCAAGTGGGTCGAAGCAGCTTCTTATACTAATGTCACAAGGAATGTGGTAGTTAGATTCATAAAGAAGGAGCTGATTTGTCGATACGGACTCCCCAGGAAGATCATTACTGACAATGGCACCAATCTGAACAACAAGATGATGTAGGAAATGTGCAAGGACTTCAAGATCCAGCATCATAACTCTACCCCTTATCGGCCAAAGATGAATGGGGTTGTAGAGGCTGCATATAAGAATATTAAGAAGATTGTTCAAAAGATGACAGTGTCATACAAAGATTGGCATGAGATGTTGCCTTTCGCCCTACACGGATACAAAACCTCGGTTCGAACTTCTACTGGGGCAATGTTGTATTCCTTGGTTTATGGGATGGAAGCAATGCTCCCATTTGAGGTAGAGGTTCCTTCTCAAAGGATAATGGCGGAGTCAGGCCTAGAAGAGTCAGAATGGGCTCAAGCACGCTACGACCAACTTAACCTTATTGAAGGTAAGCGCTTGGCCGCCATGAGCCATGGGTGTTTGTATCAACAAATGATAAAGAACGCATTCGACAAGAAGGTACGCCCGCGTAAGTTCAACGAGGGGGACCTCGTGCTGAAGAAAATGTCCCATGCTGTTAAAGATAATCGAGGCAAGTGGGCCCCGAATTATGAAGGACCTTTCGTGGTGAAAAGATCTTTTTTTGGGGGTGCTCTGATACTCACCCACATGGATGGGGAGGAGTTTCCCTCGCCCGTGAACTCCGATGTAGTTAAACGATATTACGCTTGAAGTCTAGGGCAATCGAGAGGACCGTTGCATGTTTTCTATTTCTGAGTTTTTTCTCGTTCTTCTTGGTTTCCTCTAGGATTCCCATTCACTGTATTTGTCTCGTTTCTTTGAAAAGGGAAAATGGGCGAGGTTTCAGTTCTCCCTTTGGTTTCAAACTTTTTGTTTTAATTTGTTATAACTTGAGCCCTCTTCGCTCGGTATATGGGGTGCCCCAAACACTTATTTAAAATTGAATCTAACCAGCCTTCGCTAAGATAAAATCATCGCATTAGAAACATTCATACATGCACATGCACATGCATATCTTGTGATAGCAAGGAGCAGAATCGTCTCAGGCCACGACCAGAAGTCAAGACAAGTCAATGGCAGAAATCGACCAAGGTAAGACGATGACCGGTCACGATTGGCCGCATATTATTTGTTTTCTACTTACAGGTACATAGGGACGGATGCAAGTGGGGCTAGGGTCACGACCGACCAATCGTTGCCTCTTCCCGGCGCTAAACAAGCAGAGAATGTCGCTGCAGGGCAGCCCAGTATCCTTTGTGTTCGCAGTTTCTTTTACTATTGTTTGTTTTAAATAAGTAATCGACACCTAATTCTAATTTAAGTAGATTCAAGTTGGAAAACGCTAACCCATAAGGAAGGAGGAGACATGGTTAATGTTCCCCTAAAAAAAAAATGGCAGGTTAGCTCGCCTGGGTGAGCAACCCCTGCATTCAAAATATAAAAACGAGGGAGGGGAACGTTTTTGCATCCAAAAACTTCCCCCTCCCCCCCCCCTCATTCAAAAGAGAGGACTCACGAAGGCTTGCGGTTTTGCTCCCTCAAGCCACTTTTGGTTGCCTTTTGCTTTCATTTTTGGTGTTATTATTCACTCCAACAAGTAAGTATTCAATCCTTGATGTTTTTAGCTTCCCATTGGTATATTTTCTTCATCTTTTGGTGCTCCAAATTGTGAGAATGTGCTTATATTTGTGGGGCAGTTTTGGTTTGTTTTTATGCTTGTTTTCTTGAGTTGAGGATTTGAATGAGAAGGCCTTAGGCCTATGCTGTATTCTGAAGCAATGGGGCATGCCACATTGTCCCCATCCTCTTGCAATTTATGTCCAAACATGCGCTCACCAAGTGCTCGGTGAAATGCCCCAATGATGTATGAATATGATTTTGTAAAATTGGGAGAGTGGGACTGTTTCTTATATGTAGGTACATCATAGGAGATTCAAAATAGGTGCCCAAATGCAATTCCAAGCTTAGGAACCCAAACTTGTATCTTCAATCCAAGGAAACATGCTTATGGCTAGGAATCCAAAATTTGGTTTCAGAATTAGAAAAACATGAAAAATAGGACTTGCTTGTGAGAGTTTTTGCTCGAGTTTGGGCTGCCCCATGTTTGATACTTTACATAGAGGTAGCGTGGAAAACACCTTGCAATAGTGTGTATACATAGGTAAATATAAGGAGCATGAAATTCCTAGCAAAGTGTGAATGATTGTCTTCCTAAATGAATGTATGATAGCACGAAATTCCCTTTTGAATGCAAGTGTGTACATAATGTAAATAGCTTGCCAATATGAATAAATGTGAGTGAAACAATAAAAATTTGTATGATATATATTTCAAACATATGTAGGTAGTTTGTAAATAGCAAATGTTTAGGACATAGTTAAGTGTAAATTTTGACGCAATGCTTTGAGCGTGAGAGTGTGTGTTCTTTTCAAATGCATATATATATGTATGACAACTAGAATGTGTTGGATGGCCTCTATGTTGATAAATAGTAGGATATTCTACACATACGCATGTGCATAAATGTGTTACTTTAAACGTGCACATGAGTCCGTTCTAAACCGGGGGGGATTAGCATGACGTTTTTTGCGTTAAGATAAGCATTATCTTGTAAAACTAACTTCTAAATGTTTGTTCTCGCAGGAAATGGCCCCGAGGAAACTTGCCTCAAAGAGATCCAGGAAGGATAAAGCGGCCGAAGGAACTAGTTCCGCTCCCGAGTATGATAGTCACCGCTTTAGGAGCGCTAAACACCAGCAGTGCTTCGAGGCCATCAAGGGATGGTCATTTCTCCGGGAGCGACGCGTCCAGCTCAGGGACGACGAGCATACCGATTTCTAGGAGGAGATAGTTCGTCGGCGGTGGGCATCACTGGTCACCCCCATGGCCAAGTTCGATCTAGACATAGTCCTCGAATTTTATGCCAATGCTTGGCCTACAGAGGAGGGCGTGCGAGATATGAGGTCTTGGGTGAGGGGTCAGTGGATCCCGTTTGATGCAGATGCTATCGGCCAACTCCTGGGATATCCTTTAGTGCTGGAAGAGGGTCAGGAGTGCGAGTATGGCCAGAGGAGGAACCGGTCCGATGGGTTCGATGAGGAGGCCATCGCCCATTTGCTATGTATACCGGGGCAGGATTTTGCCCGGACCGCTGCCGGGAGACGGCTGCGGATCATGCGCACCAACATGACCGCCCTGACTCAGATCTGGATGACTTTGCTGCTCAGCAACATCCAGCCCAGCGATCATAATTCCGACCTCCCCCTGCCGAAGTGTCAGCTGGTGTATGCCATCCTGACACGGATGAGCATTCACGTGGCTCAGTTAATCGCTGATGCCATCTATCTATTTGCAGGTATGGCGCCTACCAGGCACCCGATGTACCCGGATAAGTCCAACAGGGCCCTGGGATTTCCCGCCTTGATCACAGGACTCTGCCAGTCGTTCAGAGTCCCCGTCGCACCTAGCAAGGTGATTCGGCCGCCCATCACCCGAGCTTTTATTGAGAAGTATTGCGTGCAGAGACAGGCCCAGGGGGATGCTCCGCAGGCCACAGACGCGCTGCCACCTCACCAGGCTGGTCCAGCCGAATCGTTTGATACGGAGCAGTATTTGTGGCATTTGGTTCACCAGCAGGCGGCCAACCACCGGGCTCATGTACAAACTCATGATTGTCTTTACCAGATGAGCCTCAGCCTGCAGAGCCAGGGTTTTACTTCTTTTCCGTGCCCTACTCCGGACCAGTTCAGGGCAAAGGTCGCATGGCCTGGAGATTGGCCTGAGGCCCGGGCAGGAGAGGCACCAGCTGAGGCTCCCGACGAGGCAGATGAGGCCCGCGAGGACGAGGAGATGACCGATTTACTTGATTTCTTAGGAGGAAGCGGGGCCACATGATTGGGAGATCCCTTGTTCCGTATTTCTTTTTGTTTCTATTTTTCCTGTTATATATTTTTGTTTGACTAAGGGACTAACGTTTGTTTCATGTTTTGACTTTTGTTTTGTACATACATATCATTTGAGTTGTTATGTCGATACTTGTTTCGTTGTTGTCAATAATGTTTGCTGAAATTCTGGAACCGTGTAGAGTTTTTCATTTAGGAACGTCGTCCTAAAAAATAAAATGAACCAAAAATCCTGATAAAAAGAGAGAAGCGTTGTGAATAAAAGTCATGTTCGTAAAGAAAAGAAAAAAGTTTTTTTTATTTAATTTAAATATATGTGTAAAAGGAAAATGTGTATAAAAGGATTCTTGTGTGTAAATGATGCGCGGAAAGGAATTCTTGTGTGTGTGAGCAACGAGTGTATATGAAGAAACTTTTGTATGAACCATAACTGTGTGTTGGAAAAAATGAAAAAATCTTTGAATGTAAATAGGGTTTGTATATAGGTCGTGTGACGTAAAGAGAAAGAGTTCCAATGCGTGTACAGAAAAATTTTGTCATGTATAAGAATGTAGATGTACAAAGAAAAATTTCTTCATAGAGGACAATAGGTGTAAAATTTTGTGAATATATAAAAATGAAACAAAAAGAAAGACCGTGAAGGTCGACATGTTATAGTTAAGAAGTATAAATCCTTCGTAAAGAGCAAACGTATCTTCTGGAAACAAGGGACTGATGCTAAGAGTTTATTTTCCGGAATGAACTGAGATAAGGATGGATGAATTCATTGAACTGATGGAAGAACATAACTTGGAAACGTTGGGTCTGTCTGTGTAAATTCCCAACCGTAGTATCACAATGCCATAAACGGGATGCTTGAGGGCCCACCTGGCTGTAGCCATGACTAATTTTGCACGTTGTTTTCAAATCATCATTGTCACGGGTGCCTTATGGAATAATATGGAAGTTCGGCCCGAAATCGACACCTTGACACCCAAATTTGTTTCGCCCTAGATATCAAGATTGGGGTTCCCATGATAAAAGACCCCATTGAGACACAACCTTAGACCGTTTTGAACCTTGGCCTATAAAAAAGGAATCCTCATCCTTTCCCCCTGTCATACCCTAATTTCGTCCGGGGACCTTTGCTTGATGACATGTGACCTTTGTTTGGTCCTTGTGAGGTGCTTGGCACCCATCATTAGGCAATTTGTGAAATTCCGGGACATGCCAAAAAACAAAAGAAAATATTGATGCACAATCCGTAAAGGTTCCGTGACACACCGGAAATCAAATGGAAGCATCGTTGCACAATTAGTGAGGTTCCGTAACATTCCGTAAGTCAAAAAGGGGATGATTATGTAATCCACAGGGTTCCGTAACATTACGGAAAGAAAACAAGTATCATTACGAAATTCGTAAGTTTCCGTAACTTTACGAAAAAGGAATCACCAAAAAAAAGCAGAGGGGGTGTACTTAGTAAAAATGGGGGTGCAAATAGCAACCAGGCCCACTTGGGCCCTCCAGAAGATTCCTCCAGAAGGCTGTTGCTTCTGGAGGAAGCAACCCGGCTCGCCTGGGCGAGCTGGGCGGCAAGCATCTCCCCTATTTTGCTATAAATAGGGGAGGAAGTGAATAAGAAAAGGGTTCAGCCCCTTAGACACTTCTCTCTCTTTCGAATTTGCTTGGAAAAATTGTTTCCGTGAAGCATCTCCCCTTCGACGTTCTTCATTCGTTCTTCATCGTTCTTCGATCTTCAACGGGTGAGTACCTCGAACCAAGCTTTTCGATTCATTCTATGTACCCGTGGTGTTCCACATTATGTTTCGTGTATTTTTATCCTCATTTCATTTATTTTTTATACCCCCTCTTGACGTGCTTAAGCCATTTTACTTAAGTCATTTCTCGCTTAACTTAAAAATAAAATAAATTTCCACCGAACGTTTGAATTGTATTATCCGTTAACTTCGGTTAAAATGAATTCCAACCGTTCGGTCGTGCCGTAACCACGTTGGAAATCCAAAAGAGATAAAAAAATAATATAATAATCAAAAAACATCTTCAGTAAAATAAAGTGGAAAATCAATCGGACGTTTTCTCTTTGGGATTTCTCATTCTTAATCGAATTGACTAAATAACTAAAGTGAAACTAAGGCTAAAATCAACTCGCCTAGTCAAGCTCGTCCATAAAAATAGGTTTTTGAAGTTTGTCATTTCAATTTCTTACTAAGTAAAATGGATCATTTTTAAGGTCCAACGCCTTCAAATGATCACCTTTTAAGTAAAAAAGAATCACTTGATAAAGAAAGAACTACGTAGGTCTGATTTCCTCATCGCAAATTGGGGAATACGTAGGAGCAAAGGGAAACACCCTTGTCGACCACAAAAAGAGGAAAATATAAAAAGGGTATAAAGGATATAGAGACATAAAAGGGAACATAATAAATCAAAGTCATGTTTGCACATTCAATTAAAGGCTTCCGTCCCTTGGGACGGACGTGTGGGGTGCTAATACCTTCCCCGTGCGTAAATACAACTCCCAAACCTTTCACTTAAAAGTTCGTAGATCGCGTCTTTTCCGGTTTTTCCGACTTTTTCCTAAAATAAACGTTGGTGGCGACTCCGCGCGTATTCCTTTCGTGGAACACGCATCCCGCGAGTCTCACGTCGCCCTCCCGCTGAAGGGTAGGTTGCGACAGTTGGCGACTCCACTGGGGACTGTTTTTAGAGAGTTAGGCCATTTAATCTTGTGCAATGTTTTATCGTGACTTACCCCTTTGTTAGTTTCCATTCATTATGTTCTTGTGTATATAAACTCTTTATTGCTTTTAGTGCGTTTTAAAATGTATGCATGAGGTAAATATTTATTCATTTGATACACACAAACACCAACACTATTTGCACACACTGTGAGTGAAAAAGGGCCCTATACCCGGGTTCATGGGAACATAAGGAGCGGAGGTGAATCTGTGATCATGCTAGGTCTCCGACTTGCTTGGTTACAGTGAACCCTCATCTAAAGCTTTTCTCTTTGAAAACTTATTGTTGCTAGTAGTCCCTACTACTGCAATATGTTCTTCGAAGAGAATGATACCTCTAGAAACTATCAAAAGAGATATGACTACCTTGGGGGTTATCACTAAATGCCTAGTTAGTTCTCTCCCTTATAGGTCCCTTAAATAGGGGGGCACCGAGCGAATACGCTGTGTGCCATTTTTCACAACTGCCATGCATAAGTATCATATACCCTTTTGCTTATGTTCAGTGAATATTGTCATACTATGTACATTCCCGCATTGTGTCTTTTGCATAGGCATCGCATATGGGTTCTGTCTTGATCCCTTCTGTAAACAAACCAACGGAGGGTCCGTGTCGCCTTCTTAAAAACGTACGTTGGGGCACTTTGCTACCCCTAGACGTTGTATCTAAGAAGGGGACAAATTCCCCGGACCCCCGCATTCCTAGATTGCATCTGTGTTATATGCATTCCTTCATGCATTCATCCATACCACCCATGAGATATCGGAGTTTTGATTTGCACCAGCTTTTTGTCTCACTTTAGTAAGCATGGGGACAAATCAAACCGGCAAGAGGTTTTACCAAGTCAAGGTTAAAAGCCTAGATACCACCAGCATCAAGGAATTAGGGCGGTTGATGGGACCTCCCCAAATGCAAGCCTTCTGCAAGACTTACGGAAAGATCTTAGAGTTGACCTTAGCAGAGGTATCCATAGAAGCCATTGCATCACTCACCCAATACTACGACCAGCCTTTGAGATGCTTCACATTCGGAGACTTCCAATTGGTACCAACCATTGAAGAATTTGAGGAAATTCTAGGGTGTCCTCTCGTGGGAAGAAAACCATACCTTTCCTCCGGGTGTCTCCCCTCTTTGAGAAGAATTGCAACTGTGGTCAAGGATTCAGCAAGAGGTTTGGACCGCATAAAACAGACTCGGAACGGCATAGCGGGCCTACCACGGAGGTACCTAGAAGACAAGGCGAGGGGTATGGCCAATCAAGGAGATTGGGTCCCGTTTATGGATGTGTTAGCTTTGCTAATTTTTGGGGTCGTCCTCTTTCCAAACGTGGATGGTTTGGTGGACCTAGCAGCAATCGACGCTTTCCATGCATACCACCATAGCAAGGAAAGTCCGGTGGTAGTTGTCTTGGCAGATTTATTTGACACATTTGACTGAAGGTGCAAAAAGAGTAGCGCACGGATCATTTGTTGCTTGCCCGCCCTCTGTGTTTGGTTGGTTTCGCACTTGTTCCAACAAGACACAAGGCATCCATGTCCGCTCCTGAGCCATCGCTCATGTACTGAAAAGAGGAGAATAGATTGGGACCAACTTTTGGCTGGGATAGGAGGTAGAACAATCAATTGGTTCCCCCGATGGAAGGAAGGAAAGGAAGGAGTCCTTTTCTCATGTGGAGGATACCCAAACATTCCGCTGGTAGGAACGAGGGGTTGTATTAACTACAATCCCGCGCTCGCTATAAGACAACTAGGGTACCCCATGAGGGGAGCACCGACGGAAGAAAGCATGTCTCCTTTCCTTGTGAGGGATTTCGGCGCACAAAATTTCAAAGCTATACAAGGAATCCATAAGGCATGGGAAACCCCGTTAAAGAAAGATCAAGAACTTAGGGGCATTCGTAATGGCATCATTGGTGGGTACCATGAATGGTTAAAAGTTCATATACGAGGTTTAGATTGGCTCACCAAGTTAAAAGTCGTCAGCGAAGAAAGTTTTGAAGCACCGGAAGAGGACGAAGAAGTCCAAGCTCTCAAAAGCGAGTTAGGGAAGGCGAAACTTGCCAAGGAGAAGTTCAAGTTGGCCGCTACACACATTCGGAAGGAGTGTGCCAGGTTACGGGAAGAGAATGCAACTACCGCAAGAGCCCTTGAACAAGAGACCAAGAGGGCTCGCAAGGAAGAGTATGGCCGGAATAAATTTCGCGGAGCTCTATGGGGTAGCAATAGTGAACTCAAGCTGCGAAGGGAAGAGAGGGACCAGTTGCGAGCACATAGCATGGTTCTGGAAGAGGAGTTAGTTGCTTGTTCAAGGTCCAAAAGAAGCTTGTCTCAGCGTTTATGCGAGACGGAGACCAACATGCTAGCTATCATCGCCAAGTACCAAGAAGAGTTAGGTCTAGCCACGGCCCACGAGCATAGGATCGTGGACGAGTATGCTCAAGTATACGCGGAAAAAGAGGCTAGAGGAAGGGTGATCGACTCTTTACACCAAGAGGCAACCATGTGGATGGATCGGTTTGCTCTTACCTTGAACGGGAGTCAAGAACTTCCCCGCTTGTTAGCCAAGGCCAAGGCGATGGCAGACACCTACTCCGCCCCCGAAGAGATTCATGGGCTTCTCGGCTATTGTCAGCATATGATAGACTTAATGGCCCACATAATTAGAAATCGTTAGGAAACTTGTATGGTCTCTCAGACCTTGACTAGATACGACTTTCTTTTTGAAATAAAATGAGTTGGTCCCATGTTTCTACTCCAAAAAGCTTGTGCAAATCAAATCACTCCTACATTTAATCTCTAGCATGCATTTTCTTTCTTTACCCACTCCTCACGTTTGGTTTTTTAGGGAAAAACACCATAACTAAACGCGCCACAAGGCATCCCTATCGCACCAGATCCAAATCTAGAACGATGGGTGATCAAGAGGAGACACAGGAACAGATGAAAGCCGACATGTCGGCTCTGAAAGAACAAATGGCCTCCATGATGGAGGCCATGTTAGGTATGAGGCAGCTCATGGAGAAGAACGCGGCCACCGCTGCCGTTGTCAGTTCGGCTGCCGAAGCAGACCCGACTCTCTTGGCAACTGCGCACCATCCTTCCTCAAACATAGTAGGACGGGGAAGGGACACACTGGGGCACGATGGTAGCCCTCACCTGGGATACAACCGAGCGGCTTACCCTTATGGATTTCCGCCCAACTACTCACCACCCGTCTTGCAAGACAATGCGGGCCATATTGCTTCTCCCGTCCTTGAAAGAGAGCCTCCTCAACAGCCCGAAGAAGTCCACAAAGACCCTCAAGACTATGCTCGAAGGGATGTCGAGTTCTATCCCCCGATCCCCGAAGGGCCGGCACCCAGCACGTTGCCTCAGCCCAACATCGCCACACAACCAATAGTTTTGTCCACAGAAGGACCGTCCCCAGCAACTGAAGAAAGGAGGAAGCTCGATCTCCTTGAGGAAAGATTGAGGGCCGTGGAAGGATTTGGCGACTATCCGTTCGCAGACATGACGGATCTTTGCTTAGTACCCGATGTTGTTATCCCCTCGAAGTTCAAAGTGCCGGACTTCGACAAGTATAAAGGGACGACTTGTCCCAAAAACCATCTCAAGATGTACTGCCGCAAGATGGGCGCACACTCTAAGGATGAGAAGCTATTAATACACTTCTTTCAAGATAGCTTGGCCGGAGCCGCGGTAGTGTGGTACACTAATTTGGAAGCTTCCCGTATCCGTACTTGGAAGGATCTGATTACTGCCTTCCTAAGGCAATATCAGTACAATTCCGATATGGCTCCCGACCGCACTCAACTGCAGAATATGTTCAAGAAAGAGGGTGAAACCTTTAAAGAATACGCGCAGTGGTGGAGAGATTTGGCGGCACAAGTAGCTCCTCCCATGGTTGAGAGAGAGATGATCACCATGATGGTAGACACTCTCCCAGTGTTCTACTATGAGAAGCTAGTAGGTTATATGCCGTCCAGCTTTGCGGACCTAGTATTCGCCGGGGAAAGAATCGAGGTAGGATTGAAAAGAGGAAAGTTTGATTACGTTTCCTCCACGAGTGCGAATGCCAAAAGAATCGGGTCAACAGGGGCAAAAAGGAAGGAAGGAGATGCCCATGCCGTCTCTTCGACACCCGCGTGGGTCAAACCCCAGCAAACACCTCATGGTACCCATCAGTACGCGCAACATCACCCGAGCTTCTCGGCTCATACCGGGAACGCCTCTAGTTCAACACCCGTGCAGCCTAAGGCACCTACCCAGAGGGAATCTCCCCAAGTTCCAACTCCGAACACGACTCGCCCGGCCGGTAATTCCAACACGACAAGGAACTTCCCTCCGAGGCCATTTCAAGAATTCACCCCACTCCCAATGACGTACGAAGACCTCTTGCCATCCCTCATCGCCAATCATTTGGCCGTGGTAACTCCAGGAAGGGTCCTCCAGCCCCCTTTCCCAAAGTGGTATGACCCTAATGCAACTTGCAAGTACCATGGGGGTGTCCCGGGACATTCCGTTGAAAAATGCTTGGCCCTTAAATACAAGGTCCAACATTTGATGGATGCTGGATGGCTGACCTTCCAAGAGGATCGGCCCAATCCCGCTCGCCAATCATGGAGGGGGAGCAATTAACGCCATTGAGTCCGATAGACCGCGCGAGTCTAAACCGTTAAGGGATGTGGCAACCCCTAAGAGGTTTATCTTTGAGGCCCTACAAAAGGGAGGTGTGATTCCCCATAGTGGGTGTAAGGAGGATTCCTGTTTGCTGCATTCCGGCGAGCTGCATGACATGGAGACGTGTTTGGGAGTAGAGGAATTGTTACAGCGGATGATAGATCAAGGTCGATTGGAAGTCGGCAGTGAAGGAAAAGAAGAGCAGCATATATGCATGTGTCATACCCTAATTTCGTCCGGGGACCTTTGCTTGATGACATGCGACCTTTCTTTGGTCCTTGTGGGGTGCTTGGCATCCATCATTAGGCAATTTGTGAAATTCCAGGACATGCCGAAAAACCAAAAAATATTGATGCACAATCTGTAAGTTTCCGTGACACACCGGAAATCAAATGGAAGCATCGTTGCATAATTAAGTGAGGTTCCATAACATTCCGTAAGTCAAAAGGGGGATGATTATGTAATCCGCAAGGTTCCGTAACATTACGGAAAGAAAACAAGTATCGTTACGAAATTCGTAAGTTTTCGTAACTTTACGAAAAAAGAATCACCAAAAAAAAGCAGAGGGGGGTGTACTTAGTAAAAATGGGGGTGCAAATAGCACCCAGGCCCACTTGGGCCCTCCAGAAGGTTGTTGCTTCTGGAGGAAGCAACCTGGCTCGCCTGGGCGAGCTGGGCAGCAACCACCTCCCCTATTTTGCTATAAATAGGGGAGGAAGTGAAGAAGAAAAGGGTTCAGCCCCTTTGGCACTTCTCTCTCTTTCGAATTTGCTTGGAAAAATTGTTTCCGTGAAGAAAATCTAAGCCGAGGCGCTTCCGAAACGTTTCCGTAACGTTTTCCGTGAGGAATTTCGCAAAGGTTTCAACCGTTCTTCGACGTTCTTCATTCGTTCTTCATCGTTCTTCGATCTTCAACGGGTAAGTACCTCGAACCAAGCTTTTCGATTCATTCTATGTACCCGTAGTGGTCCACATTGTGTTTCGTGCATTTTTATTCTCGTTTTGTTTACTTTTTATATCCCCTGTTGACGTGCTTAGGCCATTTTACTTAAGTCATTTCTCGCTCAACTTAAAAATAAAATAAATTTCCACCGAACGTTTGAATTGTATTATCCGTTAACTTCGGTTAAAATGAATTCCGACCGTTCGGTCGTGCCGTAACCACGTTGGAAATCAAAAAGAGGTAAAAAAAAATAAATATAATAATCAAAAAAATTTTTTTAGTAAAGTAAAGCGAAAAATCAATCGGACATTTTCTCTTTGGGATTTCTCATTCTTAATCGAATTAATTAATAACTAAAGTGAAACTAAGGCTAAAATCAACACGCCTAGTCAAGCTCGTCCATAAAAATAGGCTTTTGAAGTTTGTCATTTCAATTTCTCACCAAGTAAAATGGATCATTTTTAAGGTCCAACACCTTAAAATGATCACCTCTTAAGTAAAAAGAATCACTTGTTCCGAAAGAACTACGTAGGTCTGATTTTCTCATCCCAAATTGAGGAATACGTAGGAGCAAAGGGAAACACCCTTGTCGACCACAAAAAAGGAAAAAATATAAAAAGGATATAAGGACATAAAAGGGAACGTAAAAATCAAAGTCACGTTTGCACATTCGATTAAAGGCTGCCGTCCCTTGGGACGGACGTGTGGGGTGCTAATACCTTCCCCGTGCGTAAATACAACTCCCGAACCTTTCAACTTAAAAGTTCGTAGATCGCGTCTTTTCCGGTTTTTCCGACGTTTTCCTCAAATAAACGTTGGTGGCGACTCCGCGCGTATTCCTTTCGTGGAACACGCATCCCGCGAGTCACGCGTCGCCCTCCCGCCGAAGGGTAGGTTGCGACAGTTGGCGACTCCACTGGGGATTGTTTTTAGAGAGTTAGGCCATTTAATTTTGTGCAATGTTTTACCGTGACTTACCCCTTTGTTGGTTTCCTTTCATTATGTTCTTGTGTATATAAACTCTTTTTTGCTTTTAGTGCGTTTTAAATGTATGCATGAAGTAAATATTTATTCATTTGATGCACACAAACACCAACACTATTTGCACACACTGTGAGTGAAAAAGGGCCCTATACCCGGGTTCATGGGAGCATAAGGAGTGGAGGTGAATCTGTGATCATGCTAGGTCTCCGACTTGCTTGATTACAGTGAACCCTCATCTAGAGCTTTTCTCTTTTAAAACCTATTGTTGCTAGTAGTCCCTACTGCTACAATATGTTCTTCAAAGGGGATGATACCTCTAGAAACCATCAAGAGAGATATAACTACCTTGGGGATTATTGCTAAAAGTCTAGTTAGTTCTCTCCCTTATAGGTCCCTTAAATAGGGGAACGAAGCAAACACGCTGCGTGCCATTTTTCACACTGCCATGCATGAGTATCATATACCCTTTTGCCTATGTTCGGTAAATATTGTCATACTGTGCACATTCCCGCATTGTGTATTTTGCATAGGCATTGCATATGGGTTTTGTCTTGATCCCTACTGTAAACAAACCAACGGAGGGTCCGTATCGCCTTCTTAAAAACGTGCGTTGGGGCATTTCGCTACCCCTAGACGTCGTATCTAAGAAGGGGACAAATTCCCCGGACCCCCGCATTCCTAGATTGCATCTGCATTCCATCATGCATTCATCCATCCCACCCATGAGATATCGGAGTTTTGATTTGCACCAGCTTTTGTCTCACTTTAGTAAGCATGGGAACAAATCAAACCGGCAAGAGGTTCTACCAAGTCAAGGTCAAAAGCCTAGATACCACCAGCATCAAGGAATTAGGGCGGTTGATGGAACCTCTCCAAATGCAAGCCTTCCGCAAGACTTACGGAAAGATCTTAGAGTTGACCATAGCAGAGGTGTCCATAGAAGCCATTGCATCACTTACCCAATACTACGACCAGCCTTTGAGGTGCTTCACATTCGGAGACTTCCAATTAGTACCAACCATTGAAGAATTTGAGGAAATTCTAGGATGTCCTCTCGGGGGAAGAAAACCATATCTTTCCTCTGGGTGTCTCCCCTCTTTGAGCAGAATTGCAACTGTGGTCAAGGATTCAGCAAGAGGTTTGGACCGCATAAAACAGACTCGGAACGGCATAGCGGGCCTACCACAAAAATACCTAGAAGACAAGGCGAGGGGTATGGCCGACCAAGGAGACTGGGTCCCGTTTATGGATGTGTTAGCTTTGCTAATTTTTGGGGTCGTCCTCTTTCCAAACGTGGATGGTTTGGTAGACCTAGCAGCAATCGACGCTTTCCTTGCCTACCACCATAGCAAGGAAAGTCCGGTGGTAGTTGTCTTGGCAGATCTATTTGACACATTTGACTGAAGGTGCGAAAAGAGTAGCGCACGGATCATTTGTTGCCTACCCGCCCTCTGTACATCCATGTCCGCTCCTGAGCCATCGCTCGTGTACTGAAAAGAGGAGAATAGATTGGGACTAGCTTTTGGCCGGGATAGGAGGTAGAACAATCAGTTGGTTCCCCCGATGGAAGGAAGGAAAAGAAGGAGTCCTTTTCTCATGTGGAAGATACCCAAACATTCCGCTGGTAGGAACGAGGGGTTGTATTAACTACAATCCCGCGCTCGCTATAAGACAACTAGGGTACCCCATGAGGGGAGCACCGACGGAAGAAAGCATGTCTCCTTTCCTTGTGAGGGATTTCGGCACACAAAATTCCAAGACTATACAAAGAATCCATAAGGCATGGGAAACCCCGTTAAGGAAAGATCAAGAGCTTAGAGGCATTCGTAATGGCATCATTGGTGGGTACCACGAATGGCTGAAAGTTCATATACGAGGTTTAGAGTGGCTCGCCAAGTTAAAAGTCGTCAGCGAAGAGAATTTTGAAGCACCGGAAGAGGACGAAGAAGTCCAAGCTCTCAAAAGCGAGTTAGGAAAGGCAAAACTTGCCAAGGAGAAGTTCAAGTTGGCCGCTACACACGTTCAGAAGGAGTGTGCCGGGTTACGGGAAGAGAATGCAATTACCGCAAGAGCCCTTGAACAAGAGACCAAGAGGGCTCGCAAGGAAGAGTATGGCCGGAACAAATTTCGTGGAGCTCTATGGGGTAGCAATAGTGAACTCAAGTTGCGAAGGGAAGAAAGGGACCAGTCGCGAGCACATAGCATGGTTTTGAAAGAGGAGTTAGTTGCCTGTTCAAGGTCCAAAAGAAGCTTGTCTCAGCGTTTATGCGAGACAGAGACCAACATGCTAGCTATCATCGCCAAGTACCAAGAAGAGTTAGGTCTAGCCGCGGCCCACAAGCATAGGATTGCGGACGAATATGCCCAAGTATACGCGGAAAAAGAGGCTAGAGGAAGGGTGATCGACTCTTTACACCAAGAGGCAACCATGTGGATGGACCGGTTTGCTCTTACCTTGAACGGGAGTCAAGAACTTCCCCGCTTATTAGCCAAGGCCAAGGCGATGGCAGACACCTACTCCACCCCCGAAGAGATTCATGGGCTTCTCGGCTATTGTCAGCATATGATAGACTTGATGGCCCACATAATTAGAAATCGTTAGGAAACTTGTATGGTCTCTCAGACCTTGACTAGATATGACTTCTTTTTTTGAAATAAAATGAGTTGGTCCCATGTTTCTACTCCAAAAAGCTTGTGCAAATCAAATCACTCCTACATTTAATCTCTAGCATGCATTTTCTTTCTTTACCCACTCCTCACGTTTGGTTTTTTAGGGAAAAACACCATAACTAAACGCGCCGCAAGGGATCCCTATCGCACCAGATCCAAATCTAGAACGATGGGTGATCAAGAGGAGACGCAGGAACAGATGAAAGCCGACATGTCGGCTCTGAAAGAACAAATGGCCTCCATGATGGAGGCCATGTTAAGTATGAAGCAGCTCATAGAGAAGAACGCGGCCACCGCCGCCGCTGTCAGTTCGGCTACCGAAGCAGACCCGACTCTCTTGGCAACTACGCACCATCCTCCCTCAAACATAGTAGGACGGGGAAGGGACACACTAAGGCACGATGGCAGCCCTCACCTGGGATACAACCGAGCGGCTTACCCTTATGGATTGCCGCCCAACTATTCACCACCCGTCTTGCAAGAAGATGCGGGCCACATTGCTTCTCCCGTCCATGAAAGAGAGCCTCCTCAGCAGCCCGACGAAGTCCACAAAGACCCTCAAGATTATGCTCGAAGGGATGTCGAGTTCTATCCCCCGATCCCCGAAGGGCCGGCACCAGGCACGTTGCCTCAACCCAACATCGCAGCATCACCAATAGTTTTGTCCACGGAAGAGCCGCCCCCAGCAACTGAAGAAAGGAGGAAGCTCGATCTCCTTGAGGAAAGATTGAGGGCTGTGGAAGGATTTGGGGACTATCCGTTCGCAGACATGACGGATCTTTGCTTAGTACCCGATGTTGTTATTCCCCCGAAGTTCAAAGTGCCGGACTTCGACAAGTATAAAGGGACGACTTGTCCCAAAAACCATCTCAAAATGTACTGCCGTAAGATGGGCGCCCACTCTAAAGATGAAAAGCTGTTGATACACTTCTTTCAGGATAGCTTGGCCGGAGCTGCAGTAGTGTGGTACACTAATTTGGAAGCTTCCCGTATCCGTACTTGGAAGGATCTGATTACCGCCTTCCTAAGGCAGTATCAGTACAATTCTGATATGGCTCCTGACCGTACTCAACTGCAGAATATGTTCAAGAAAGAGGGTGAAACCTTTAAAGAATATGCACAACGATGGAGGGATTTGGCGGCACAAGTAGCTCCTCCCATGGTTGAGAGAGAGATGATCACCATGATGGTAGACACTCTGGCAGTGTTCTACTATGAGAAGCTAGTAGGTTACATGCCATCCAGCTTTGCGGATCTAGTGTTTGCCGGGGAAAGAATCGAGGTAGGATTGAAAAGAGGAAAGTTTGATTACGTTTCCTCCACAAATGCGACTGCCAAAAGAGTCGGGGCAACAGGGGCAAAAAGGAAGGAAGGGGATGCCCATGCCGTCTCTTCAACACCCGCGTGGGTCAAACCCCAGCAAACACCTCATGGTACCCATCAGTACGCGCAACATCACCCAAGCTTCTCGGCTCATACTGGGAATACCTCTAGTTCAACACCTGTGCAACCTAAGGCACCCACCCAGAGGGAAGCTCCCCAAGTTCCAACTCCGAACACGACTCGACCGGCCGGTAATTCCAACACGACAAGGAACTTCCCTCCGAGGCCATTTCCGGAATTCACCCCACTCCCAATGACGTACGAAGATCTTCTGCCATCCCTCATCGCCAATCATTTGGCCGTGGTAACTCCCGGAAGGGTCCTCGAACCCCCTTTCCCGAAGTGGTATGACCCTAACGCAACTTGCAAGTACCATGGGGGTGTCCCGGGGCATTCCGTCGAAAAATGCTTGGCCCTTAAATACAAGGTCCAACATTTAATGGATGCTGGATGGCTGACTTTCCAAGAGGATCGGCCCAATGTGAGAACCAACCCGCTCGCCAATCATGGAGGGGGAGCAGTTAATGCAGTTGAATCCGATAGGCCGCACAGGTCTAAACCTTTAAGGAATGTGGCAACCCCTAGGAGGTTTATCTTTGAGGCCCTACAAAAAGAAGGTGTGATTCCCCATAGTGGGTGTAAGGAGGATTCCTGTCTGCTACACTCCGGCAAGATGCATGACATGGAGACGTGTTTGGAAGTAGAGGAATTGTTACAGCGGATGATAGATCAAGGTCGACTGGAAGTCGGCATTGAAGGAAAAGAAGAGCAGCATATATGCATGCAATCTACGGAGGGGAGCGGTGTTGCGAAGCCCAAACCCTTGGTGATATACTTCACTAAAAGCGCAGCTTCGCAAAAGCCCGGACACCCCTTAATGGCCAAACCTGTTCCTTTCCCGTACCAAAATAGTCACGCGGTCCCGTGGAGATATACACCTCTGGGGAAGAAGGAAGAAGAAGTCACTGACGTCAGCTCGCTGTCAGCTAAAGTAACAAATATCACGGGACTGAGTGGTGTGACCCGTAGTGGTCGTGTGTTCGCACCTCTGGACCTACCAGTCCAACCCGCCGATGTCAAGGGAAAAGGAAAAGTGGTGGAGGAACAAGATGGCGAAGCACCCCACGCTTCGAATAAAGATATTCTAGCAAAGGGGCCCCCGGAGAAAAAGGATGGTAGAAAGGAGGTGTCGCTAGAGGAAGCCAGCGAGTTCCTTCGGATAATTCAGCAGAGCGAATTCAAGGTTATCGAAAAACTCAACAAAACCCCGGCTAGGGTCTCGCTGTTGGAGTTACTTATGAGCTCCGAGCCTCATCGGGCTCTGCTAGTAAAAGTGCTGAACGAGGCTCACGTGGCCCAAGATATCTCGGTAAAAGGTTTCGGAGGGCTGGTCAACAATATCACTGCCAACAACTATCTTGCCTTTGCCGAAGAAGAAATCCCCGCCGAGGGGAGAGGGCATAATAAGGCTTTACACATATCTGTCAAGTGTATGGACCATATCGTAGCCAAGGTGCTCATCGATAATGGTTCCAGTTTAAACGTGATGCCTAAGAGCACTTTGGAGAAGTTACCATTCAATGCTTCCCACTTAAAACCAAGTTCAATGGTGGTTCGGGCCTTCGATGGCACTCGCCGAGAGGTTAGGGGAGAGATCGACCTCCCAGTACAAATAGGCCCTCACACCTGTCAAGTCACCTTCCAAATAATGGATATTAACCCCCCCTACAGCTGCCTGTTGGGGCGCCCGTGGATCCACTCAGTGGGAGTTGTGCCTTCTACACTCCACCAAAAGCTGAAATTCGTAGTGGAGGGGCACTTGGTCATCGTGTCAGGCGAGGAAGATATCTTGCTAAGCTGCCCATCCTCCATGCCTTATGTGGAAGCCGCAGAAGAATCGTTAGAAACTGCTTTCCAGTCTTTTGAGGTGGTCAGCATTTCCTCCGTGGACTCCCTCTTTGGGCAGCCTTGTCTGTCCGATGCAGCGGTAATGATGGCCCGAGTTATGTTGGGGAACGGTTATGAACCCGGGATGGGTTTAGGCAAAGACAACGGTGGCATAACTAGCCTGATAAATACCCAAGGAAATCGTGGGAAGTATGGTTTAGGCTATAAGCCCACTCAGGCGGACATGAAAAGAAGCATCGCGGGAAGGAAGAACAGTGGTCAAAGCTCGCGTTGGAGACAAGAAAGTGAAGGAAGCCCGCCCTGCCACATAAGTAGAAGCTTTATAAGCGCGGGTCTGGGAGACAAAGGTCAAGCGTTCGCGATATGCGAAGATGATATTCCGAGTACTTTGGATTTGGTACAACCATGCCCTCCTGATTTCCAGCTGGGAAATTGGCGAGTGGAGGAACGCCCCGGCATTTACGCAACGAGCATAATGTAAACCTTTACGGTTTTAAAAGCTCTATAGTTGGGCCTATGCTTTAGAGTTTTTCCTTTTGTTAAGGCTTTGTGTCTTTTGTTTTTGAATTTATAATACAAGGATCTTTCTTCATCTGTTCCTGGTCTCTACCCATTCTCATTCATTTGCATGTTTACTTCTTTTTCTGAAACGGCAGATCCGATGACGAGTCCCCCGAAGGTACTAATACCTGGGACCCGCCTATCGACTTCGAGCAAGAAATGAATCAAACGGAAGATGAAGGAAATGAGGATGTGGGACTTCCCCCAGAACTAGAAAGAATGGTCGCCCATGAGGACCAAGAAACGGGGCCTCATCAAGAAGAAACAGAGCTAGTAGACTTAGGAATTGGCAGTGGAAAGAGGGAAGTAAAGATAGGTACAGGTATTACCGCACCTATCCGTGAAGAATTAATAATCCTGCTAAAAGACTACCAAGACATCTTTGCTTGGTCATACCAAGATATGCCCGGTTTGAGTTCTGACATTGTACAGCACCGATTACCTCTAAATCCCGAGTGTTCCCCGGTAAAACAGAAACTGAGGAGGATGAAGCCCGAAACATCCTTGAAGATAAAAGAAGAAGTGAAGAAGCAATTTGACGCTGGATTTCTGGCCGTCGCTCGGTATCCAGAATGGGTTGCCAACATCGTACCAGTTCCTAAAAAAGATTGGAAAGTACGAATGTGTGTAGATTATCGGGACCTGAATCGGGCCAGTCCCAAGGACAATTTTCCTTTACCACACATCGATATCCTCGTAGATAACACGGCCAATTTCGCTTTATTTTCCTTCATGGACGGTTTCTCTAGTTACAATCAGATAAAGATGGCGCCCGAGGATATGGAAAAGACTACTTTCGTCACCCTGTGGGGGACGTTCTGTTACAAAGTGATGTCCTTTGGACTCAAGAATGCCGGGGCAACTTATCAACGGGCCGTGGTAGCTTTGTTCCATGATATGATGCATCAAGAGATCGAGGTCTACGTGGATGACATAATTGCTAAATCTAAATCCGAGGAAGAACACCTTGTCAACCTGCGGAAATTGTTCGAAAGGCTTAAGAAATATCAATTAAGGTTGAACCCCGCTAAGTGTACCTTCGGGGTCAAATCAGGGAAATTGCTTGGTTTCATTGTAAGCCAGAAAGGGATAGAGGTAGACCCCGAAAAAGTGAAGGCTATCCTTGAGATGCCAGAACCCCGTACAGAGAGGCAAGTCCGAGGCTTCCTGGGGCGCTTGAATTATATTGCCAGATTCATATCGCAGCTCACCGCCATTTGTGAGCCGTTGTTTAAACTCTTGCGCAAAAACCAAACTGATCGATGGAATGAGGATTGCCAAGAGGCTTTTGGAAGGATCAAAAAGTGCCTAATGAATCCTCCCGTGCTTATGCCACCAGTACCTGGAAGGCCTCTCATTTTGTACATGACAATCTTGGACGAGTCAATGAGGTGTATGCTGGGGCAACATGACGAATCCGGGAAAAAGGAGCGCGCTGTTTACTACCTAAGTAAGAAGTTCACGACCTGTGAGATGAATTACTCCTTGCTCGAAAGAACGTGTTGTGCTTTAGTATGGGCATCCCATCGCCTAAGGCAGTACATGCTGAGCCATACTACCTGGTTGATATCCAAAATGGACCCGGTTAAGTACATCTTTGAAAAGCCAGCTCTCACGGGACGAATCGCCCGGTGGCAAGTCCTGCTATCTGAGTTTGATATAGTCTACGTCACCCAAAAGGCGATAAAAGGAAGCGCTTTAGTAGATTATTTGGCTCAACAGCCTCTTAACGACTACCAGCCCATGCATCCTGAATTCCCGGATGAGGACATCATGGCCTTGTTCGAGGAAAAATTGGACGAAGATCAGGACAAATGGACTTTATGGTTTGACGGAGCGTCAAACATTCTAGGTCATGGCGTTGGGGCAGTGTTGGTCTCTCCGGACAATCAATGTGTACCTTCACAGCCAGGCTAGGATTCGACTGCACCAACAACATGGCCGAATATGAAGCATGTGCCCTAGCCGTCCAGGCAGCAATTGACTCCAATGTCAAACTACTCAAGGTGTACGGCGATTCAGCGTTGGTAATCCATCAGCTGAGAGGGGAATGGGAGACTAGAGATCCCAAGCTGATACCCTACAAAGCCTATATCAAGGAATTTGCTAAGACCTTCGATGAGATCTCCTTCCATCATGTTCCCCGCGAGGAAAATCAAATGGCGGATGCACTTGCTACGTTGGCGTCTATGTTCCAGCTAACACCGCACGGGGATCTACCCTACATTGAATTTTGGTGTCATGGCAAACCCGCGCATTGTTGCCAAGTGGAAGAGGAACAGGACGGAAAACCTTGGTATTTCGACATCAAGCGATATGTCGTAAGCAAAGAATACCCGCCAGAGATTGCCGACAACGATAAGAGGACATTGAGAAGGTTGGCAGCCGGTTTATTCATGAGCGGAAGCATACTGTATAAAAGAAATCACGACATGACACTCCTGCGGTGTGTGGATGCCAAGGAGGCAAATCACATGATCGAGGAAGTCCATGAGGGCTCGTTTGGAACGCACGCCAACGAGCATGCTATGGCCAGGAAGATCCTAAGAGCAGGTTATTACTGGCTTACCATGGAAAGTGATTGTTGTGTCCATGTGAGGAAATGCCACAAATGTCAAGCATTCTCAGATAATGTCAATGCCCCACCACATCCTCTGAATGTCATGTCCGCCCCTTGGCCTTTCTCCATGTGGGGAATAGATGTCATCAGGGCCATCGAGCCCAAGGCCTCGAATGGTCATCGCTTCATCCTCGTAGCGATAGATTATTTCACCAAGTGGGTCGAGGCGGCTTCATATACCAATGTCACGAGGAATGTGGTGGTCAGGTTCATTAAGAAAGAGATCATCTGCCGATATGGTTTGCCAAGGAAGATTATCACGGACAACGGCACCAACCTGAATAATAAGATGATGGCGGAAATGTGCGAGGAGTTTAAAATCCAGCATCACAATTCCACGCCCTACCGGCCAAAGATGAATGGAGCCGTGGAAGCGGCCAATAAGAATATCAAAAAGATTATCCAAAAGATGACCGTGTCATACAAGGATTGGCACGAGATGCTCCCCTTCGCGTTGCACGGTTACCGGACTTCAGTGCGAACGTCAACTGGGGCAACGCCGTTCTCATTGGTATATGGGATGGAGGCTGTGTTACCGTTTGAGGTAGAAGTCCCGTCATTAAGGATCTTGGCAGAATCCGGATTAAAGGAATCAGAGTGGGCTCAAACACGCTATGATCAGCTCAACCTCATTGAGGGTAAGCGCTTAACGGCCATGAGTCATGGGCGCTTATACCAGCAAAGAATGAAGAGTGCATTCGACAAGAAAGTATGCTTACGCAAGTTCCATGAGGGAGACCTTGTGCTAAAGAAAATGTCCCATGCTGTCAAGGACCATCGAGGGAAATGGGCCCCGAACTACGAAGGGCCTTTTGTTGTGAAGAGGGCTTTTTCCGGAGGAGCCCTGGTGCTTACCAACATGGATGGCGAAGAGCTACCTTCACCCGTGAACTCTGATGTCGTCAAACAATATTATGCTTAGAAGCTGGGGCAATTAAGGATGTCGCTGCATGTTCTTTATCTTTATGCGTTTTCTGGATTTCCCCCAGGGATTTCCTGTCTGTTGTATCTCTCGTTACAATCTTTCAAAGAAATGAACGTGGATTCGAGGCTTTTAGTCCTCACGTTAGTTTCACACCTTGCGGTAATCTGTGATTACCTGAGCCCTTCCGCTCAGTTCATGGGATCCCCCAAGCGCTTAATTAGAATTGAACCTGAACCAACTTTCCCTAAATTTGCTGCGTTTGAAAACATTCATGCATACGCATACGCATACGCATGTATATTGTTGTGGTAAAACAGGGGCAGGATCACCTTAGGCTACCTTCTGGGGTAGAGACAAAACATGAACGGCAGAAACCAATCAAGGTAGGGTAATGACGCGGTCAAGATTGGCCATACCTGGTTGTTTATTACTTGCAGGTACTTAAGGACGGATGCAAGTGGGGATGGGGTCACGACCGACCGATCGTTGCCCCTTCTCTGTGCGAAACAAGCAGAGAATGTCGCTGCAAGGCAGCCCCGTATCCTTTGTATTTTGCAGCTTTCTTTTACTATTTGTTTGTTTTAAAAAGTAAAAAAATAAGTAATCAACGCCTAATTCTAACCTAAGTAAGTTCAAGTTAGGCAAGATGCTAATCCATGAGAAGGGAGGGGACATGGTTAATGTTCCCCTCAAAAAAAAAAAAAATGTGCAGGTTAGCTCGCCTGGGCGAGCCACCCCTGCACCAAATTATAAGAATGACGAAAGGGGGGGCGTTTTTGCATTCAAAAACTTCTTTTCCCCCCTTTCAAAAGCCATACCCACGGGATTGACGATTTTGCAGCCCTAGGGTCATCCTTTTTCGCATTTTTTTGATTCCGTTTTGCGCTTTTGTTCATCACCAACAAGTAAGTGTTCCATCCCTAAGCTTTCTAGCTTTTCATTGGTGTATTTTGATCTCCTTTTGGTGCTCTAAATTGTGGGAGTGTGCTCAAATATATGGGGCAATTTTGGTTTGTTTTCTTGCTTGATTAGGTTGAATTAGGGGTGTGTATGGGATGGCCCTAGGCCTATAATGCATTTTGGAACAATGGGACATGCGACATTGTCCCCGTTCTCCTGCTATTGACGCCTAAACGCGCGCCCACCAAGTGTTCGGTGAAATGCCTCAATGGCATTAGCGCGTGACTTTTGTAAGGAAACAACCCATGGGGCATTTTGGTTTGTACACATTTTCTATTTTTGGAATATGTATTCATTCCCGGAAAAGGCTAGAGTAATTGCCCCGCATATATCCTAGACCTAGGAACTAAAATTTTATGCAAAAAGAACACAAGAGGAGGTGCATATTGGGTAAAGTTACCCTTTTTGGCCAGCAATCAGCTATGGGCCACGCTACAATAATTTCCCTATGCCTAGATGTTTAGGAATTTTGCTCGTCATGAATGTGTTGGTTTAGAATAGGTAGCAAAATACCTTTGGCAATTTACACTTTGGGTATGATAGCAAAATACTTGGATGTATGTACATATAATTTCTGGTAGTCAAAATGTCTCACAAAAAAAAATATATATAAATATGTTGCATGTTATGTAAAGAAAATACATTACAAAAATAATGTATACCTTTTAATACAATTTTAGTCAGCAAAGGAAAATATACTTGAATTTGCATGCGACTTTAGGTAGCAAAAATTTGAAAAGAGCATGAAACGTAGCACCTTATTGTGTAGATAGTCAAGATTCATCATGAAGTTTGTGTATGTATAGGTATTAGAAATACCAAGATGTGCACACGTGCAATTTTTGGTACCCCAAAATGCTTTGAGTATGCATGTATGTAAATTTAACCAAGGAGACGTGTGTGATGTAAATAACAAATACACCTTGGAAGTACATGTAAATAATCTAGGTAATGAAGCTGCCTTGATTGTATATGGGTGCATTTTTCTTAGTTAATAGGATGTCTTGTGCAAGTGAACGTTCGTAAGGAAATATGCGCATAAGCTTGCTCTAAATTTACATTGATGTTTGTATTTATGGGAGGAGGTTGTATGCCATTTTTGTTTTAAGAGTAGTGTCCCACTGGTAAAACTAACTTTCCAAATGTTTGCCTTCGCAGGAAATGGCCCCGAGGAAGCTTGCCTCAAAGAGGTCCAGGAAGGACAAGGCAGCCGAAGGAACTAGTTCCGCTCCGGAGTATGACAGTCACCGCTTTAGGAGCGCTGTACACCAGCAGCGCTTCGAGGCCATCAAGGGATGGTCGTTTCTCCGGGAGCGACGCGTCCAGCTCAGGGACGACGAGTATGCTGATTTCCAGGAGGAAATAGGGCGCCGGCGGTGGGCATCACTGGTTACTCCCATGGCCAAGTTTGACCCAGAAATAGTCCTTGAGTTTTATGCCAATGCTTGGCCAACAGAGGAGGGCGTGCGTGACATGAGATCCTGGGTAAGGGGTCAGTGAATCCTGTTTGATGCCGACGCTATCGGCCAACTCCTAGGATATCCGTTGGTGTTGGAAGAGGGCCAGGAATGTGAGTATGGCCAGAGGAGGAACCGGTCTGATGGGTTCGATGAGGAGGCCATCGCCCAGCTGCTATGTATACCGGGTTAGGATTTTGCCCGGACGGCTGCAGGGAGGCGAGTGCGAATCATGCGCACCAACATGACCACCCTGACCCAGATGTGGATGACGTTGCTCCTCAGCAACATCCTGCCCACCGATCATAATTCCGACCTTCCCATGCCAAAGTGTCAGCTGGTGTACGCCATCCTGGCACGGATGAGCATCCATGTGGCTGAGTTGATCACTGATGCCATCTATATTTTTGCAGGTATGGTGCCCACTAGGCACCCTTTGGACCCAGATAAGTCCAACAGGGCCCTGGGATTCCCCGCACTGATCACAGGACTCTGCCAGTCGTTCGGAGTCCCCGTTGCACCTACCAAGGTCATTCGGCCGCCCATCACCCGGGCTTTTATTGAGAAGTACTGTACCCAGAGACAGGCCCAGGGTGATGCTCCACAGGCCGCAGGCGCGCCCCCACCACCTCATCAGGCTGGCCAGGCTGGGGCATTTGACATGGAGCAGTATTTACGGCATTTGGTTCGCCAGCAGGCGGCCAACCACCGAGCACATGTACGGACCCATGATTGTCTGTACCAGATGAGCCTTAGCATGCAGAGCCAGGGCTTCGCTTCTTTTTCATGCCCTACTCCAGACCAGTTCAGGGCAGAGGTTGCATGGCCCGGAGATTGGCCCGAGGCCCAAGCAGGAGAGGCACCCCCAGAAGCTCCCGGCGACGGAGAAGAGGCCCACGAGGATGAGGAGATGGCCGATTTGCTTGACTTCTTGGGAGGGAGTGGAGATACGTGACTGGGAGATCCCCAGATTCATGTTTTCTTTCATATTTCTTTTGTCATTTTTATTCTATGTTATTGTTTTGACTTGAGAGACTAATGTTTGTTTTTGTTGTTTCGATTGTCATTTGTACAGCGCATACATTTTTGTTTAGATTGTTGCGTTAGTGTTTATATATCATTACTATTGATGATGTTTGAAATTCTGGAGTCGTGTAGAGTTCTTCGTTTAGGAACGTCGTCCAAAAAATATATGTGTAAAATAAACAAAAAAAATCATGATAAAAACAAAAATAGAAAAGAAAAAAATGAAATGAATGAAATGGAAAAGAGAACAAAAAGGAAAAGAAGAAAGCAAGTAAGGAAAAAGGTGGAAAAAGAGAAAATAAGTTGTCTAGCTAAAAACCGACATGCTTTTGAAAAGAGACGATTTCCAACTTTTCTTTGAAAAAAATTCATTCATTGATCATAACCGATTTTTGAAGAAAAAAAACGTGTCTACACCTGAAGGGTGAATGCTGTGAAAATTTCCCCGGACGCCCAAAATGACTTGGAGGAATGCACAAATGGATAAAAGAACATATTTTGGAAACGTTGGGTTGACTAAAATAGAGGAAATGAATCCTGAGCCCTAGCATCACATGACCATAAAAATTTGACATTTGAGTGTCCGCATAGGTGCATGCATAACCAGTTTTGCATAAAATTTCCAAATCATCATTTTTGCATTTGTGTCATGGAAATAATGTGGGGCATCCCTTTTTATCCTTGAACCAAACCAAACCCTGACATGTATCATGTCTAGCCATTCTACAAGCCTTGAGCCAAAATCCTGACTCACCATAAACCTTACCCTCGGAAGCAAAAAAAAGGAAGGAAAGGAAATTCCCAATCAAAGAGTGGGAGAAAGAGAAAAAAATAAAACAAAGGAAATTCCCAATCAAAGAGTGGGAGAAAGAAAAAAGAAAAGAAAGAAAATTCCCAACCAAAGAATGGGAGAAAGTAAAAAAGAAGGAAGCTCCTGGTCAAAGAAACCAGAAGAAATGTGCAGAGAGGTCTTTGGACCAGACAATATCTGAACAGTACAGAATTGTCATCAAATGAACAAAAGAAAGAAAAGGAAACCATGACCTAAAGTGGTCTTCTCCCTTTGATTACCAACCAAAATCCTGTGCGTCGGTGACTTGTTCGCCTCGCGCAAAACCAAAACAGAAAAGGAAAAGGCAAAAAACACACAAAAGCCAAAAAAAACCCATCAAAAGAACCCATTCCCAAGGGAAGCCCTATTGATCCATGATCACGCATGTAATTTTTGATTTGATAGGAAATAATTTGCAAAGTCAAGTCATGACATATCTATGGTTCGGAATTAGGATGAAACACTTACCTGTGCGAGATTGATACACTTTGAGTGGATTTCTTCTATTTTTGTCGAACCCAGTGTTTCCTCTAAATGGTCATTTAGAAACGAAATGCTAACATCCAAAATCTCATTTATGGTTATGGGAGATTTCATCAGCAGACTCTCCTTCCCCGGTAGACGCATTGTTTTTCACTCAAAAAAGCATATGCTGCTCTAAATCAGTTGGAATATTTGTCTCTTTGCAAAAAGCATGTTTGCATTTTAGTGGAGAAAACACCGAGACTTTTTCAAGTCTCACAAGTTATCCAGAACTACGTAGGTCTGAGTTCCTCATTGGACGATACGTAGGAGCAAAAGCCTCGCTTTTGTCGACCGCGCCGCTTTCTGTTACCATGACCCAAGAGCTGGTAGCCCGCGGAGACACTTTACGGTTATCCGCACCTCGTAATTCAGTGACCCCAAGTGTGATTGATGAGCAGAGGCCAATGTGGTCATCTGCGCCTTTTCCGGAGATGTCAGCATTTTCCGATGGAGACTTTTCAAGTCTCACAAGTTATCCAGAACTACGTAGGTCTGAGTTCCTCATTGGAGGATACGTAGGAGCAAGAGCCTTGCTTTTGTCGGCCGCCCCATAATCTTTGTCATACTGACCCTGAGGTCATGTGACGTGCACCCTTGTATCATCCAGAGGCGGCGGGCCCGATGATACGCGGAGATACCTTACGGTTATCCGCACCCTTTTGTCATCCAGAGGCGGCGGGCCCGATGACAAGCAGAGACCAAGTTTGGTCATTCTGCACCCTTGTATCATCCAGAGGCGGCGGGCCCGATGATACGCGGAGATAACTTACGGTTATCCGTATAAACATTCTTTTGCTATCTGTAAGACAGAACGCTTGATAGCATGCAGAGGCTGACATAGTCTTCTGCACCTTTTGTTCCTCCGGGAACAACAAGTCATTTACATGTGGAAATTTCATGGTCACCCGCGACTCTCGTCAACCGAGAGGAGCGAAATTAGTGTCATACACTAATTTTCGTCCGGGGACCTTTGCTTAATGACATGCGACCTTTCTTTGGTCCTTGTGAGGTGCTTGGCACCCATCATTAGGCAATTTGTGAAATTCCGGGAACGACAAGTCATGGTCACCCGCGACCCTCGTCAACCGAGAGGAGCGAAATTAGTGTCATACACTAATTTTCGTCCGGGGACCTTTGCTTGATGACATGCGACCTTTCTTTGGTCCTTGGGAGGTGCTTGGCACCCATCATTAGGCAATTTGTGGAAATCCGGGAACAACAAGTCATTTTGCATGTGGAGATTTTATGGTCACCCGCGACTCTCGTCAAATTGAGAGGGACGAAATTAGTGTCTTATCTTTACTTTCCTTCTATCTCCAATAAAAGACAAGTAAAGAGGGGCAACTGTCATACCCTAATTTCGTCCGGGGACCTTTGCTTGATGACATGCGACCTTTCTTTGGTCCTTGTGGGGTGCTTGGCATCCATCATTAGGCGATTTGTGAAATTCCAGGACATGCCGAAAAACCAAAAAATATTGATGCACAATCCGTAAGTTTCCGTGACACACCGGAAATCAAATGGAAGCATCGTTGCATAATTAAGTGAGGTTCCGTAACATTCCGTAAGTCAAAAGGGGGATGATTATGTAATCCGCAAGGTTCCGTAACATTACGGAAAGAAAACAAGTATCGTTACAAAATTCGTAAGTTTCCGTAACTTTACGAAAAAAGAATCACCAAAAAAAAGCAGAGGGGGGTGTACTTAGTAAAAATGAGGGTGCAAATAGCACCCAGGCCCACTTGGGCCCTCCAGAATATTCCTCCAGAAGGTTGTTGCTTCTGGAGGAAGCAACCTGGCTCGCCTGGGCGAGCTGAGCTCGCCTGGGCGAGCTGGGCGGCAACCACCTCCCCTATTTTGCTATAAATAGGGGAGGAAGTGAAGAAGAAAAGGGTTCAGCCCCTTTGGCACTTCTCTCTCTTTTGAATTTGCTTGGAAAAATTGTTTCCGTGAAGAAAATCTAAGCCGAGGCGCTTCCAAAACGTTTCCGTAACGTTTTCCGTGAGGAATTTCGCAAAGGTTTCAACCGTTCTTTGACGTTCTTCATTCGTTCTTCATCGTTCTTCGATCTTCAACGGGTAAGTACCTCGAACCAAGCTTTTCGATTCATTCTATGTACCCGTAGTGGTCCACATTGTGTTTCGTGCATTTTTGTTTACTTTTTATATCCCCTGTTGACGTGCTTAAGCCATTTTACTTAAGTCATTTCTCGCTCAACTTAAAAATAAAATAAATTTCCACCGAACGTTTGAATTGTATTATCCGTTAACTTCGGTTAAAATGAATTCCGATCGTTCGGTCGTGCCGTAACCACGTTGGAAATCAAAAAGAGGTAAAAAAAAAAATAAATATAATAATCAAAAAATATTTTTTTAGTAAAGTAAAGCGAAAAATCAATCGGACGTTTTCTCTTTGGGATTTCTCATTCTTAATCGAATTGATTAATAACTAAAGTGAAACTAAGGCTAAAATCAACTCGCCTAGTCAAGCTCGTCCATAAAAATAGGCTTTTGAAGTTTGTCATTTCAATTTCTCACTAAGTAAAATGGATCATTTTTAAGGTCCAACGCCTTAAAATGATCACCTCTTAAGTAAAAAGAATCACTTGTTCCGAAAGAACTACGTAGGTCTGATTTTCTCATCCCAAATTGAGGAATACGTAGGAGCAAAGGGAAACACCCTTGTCGACCACAAAAAAGGAAAAAATATAAAAAGGATATAAGGACATAAAAGGGAACGTAAAAATCAAAGTCACGTTTGCACATTCGATTAAAGGCTGCCGTCCCTTGGGACGGACGTGTGGGGTGCTAATACCTTCCCCGTGCGTAAATACAACTCCCGAACCTTTCAACTTAAAAGTTCGTAGATCGCATCTTTTCCGGTTTTTCCGACGTTTTCCTCAAATAAACGTTGGTGGCGACTCCGCGCGTATTCCTTTTGTGGAACACGCATCCCGCGAGTCACGCGTCGCCCTCCCGTCGAAGGGTAGGTTGCGACAGCATGCAGTCCACGGATGGGAGCAGTGTTGTGAAGCCCAAACCCTTGGTGATATACTTCACTAAAAGCGCAGCTTCGCAAAAGCCCGGACACCCCTTAGCAGCTAAACCTGTTCCTTTCCCATACCAAAGTAGCCACGCAGTACCATGGAGATATACGCCTCCGAGGGAGAAGGAAGAAGAAGCCACCGACGTCAGCTCGTTGTCAGCTAAAGTAACAAATATCACGGGACTGAGTGGTGTGACCCGTAGTGGTCGTGTGTTCGCGCCTCCGGACCTACTAGTCCAACCCGCGGACGTCAAAGGAAAAGGAAAAGTGGTGGAGGAACAAGATGGCGAAGCACCCCACGCTTCGAATAAAGATATTCCGGCAAAAGGCCTTCCGGAGAAAAAGGATGGTCAAAAGGAGGTGTCGCTAGAGGAAGCCAGCGAGTTCCTCTGTATAATTCAGCAGAGCGAATTCAAGGTTATCGAACAACTCAACAAAACTCCGGCCAGGGTCTCGCTGTTGGAGTTACTTATGAGCTCCGAGCCTCATCGGGCTCTGCTAGTAAAAGTTCTGAACGAGGCCCATGTGGCCCAAGATATCTCGGTAGAAGGTTTCGGAGGGCTGGTCAACAATATCACTGCCAACAACTATCTTGCCTTCGCCGAAGAAGAAATCCCCGCCGAGGGGAGAGGGCATAATAAGGCTTTGCACGTATCAGTCAAGTGTATGGACCATGTCGTAGCCAAAGTGCTCATCGATAATGGCTCCAGTTTAAACGTGATGCCTAAGAGCACTTTGGAGAAATTGCCATTTAATGCTTCCCACTTAAAGCAGAGTTCAATGGTGGTTCGTGCCTTCGATGGCACTCGCCGAGAGGTTAGGGGAGAGATCGATCTCCCAGTACAAATAGGCCCTCACACCTGTCAAGTCACCTTCCAAATAATGGATATTAACCCCCCCTACAGCTGTGTGTTGGGGCGCCCGTGGATCCACTCAGTGGGAGTTGTGCCCTCTACACTCCACCAAAAGTTGAAATTCGTAGTGGAGGGGCATTTGGTCATCGTGTCAGGCGAGGAAGACATCTTGGTGAGCTGCCCATCCTCTATGCCTTATGTGGAAGCCGTAGAAGAATCGTTAGAAACCGCTTTCCAGTCTTTTGAGGTGGTCAGCATTTCCTCCGTGGACTCCTTCTCTGGGCAGCCTTGCCTGTCCGATGCAGCAGTAATGATGGCCCAAGTTATGTTGGGGAACGGTTACGAACCCGGAATGGGTTTAGGCAAAGACAACGGCGGCATAACTAGCCTGATAAATGCCAAAGGAAATCGTGGGAAGTATGGTTTAGGCTATAAGCCCAGTTAGGCGGATATGAAGAGAAGCATCGCGGGAAGGAAGAGCGGTGGTCAAAGCTCGCGTTGTAGACAAGAAAGTGAAGGAAGCCCGCCCTGCCACATAAGTAGAAGCTTTATAAGCGCGGGTCTGGGAGACAAAGGTCAAGTGGTCGCGATATGCGAAGATGATGTTCCGAGTACATTGGATTTGGTACGACCATGCCCTCCTGATTTCCAGCTGGGAAATTGGCGAGTGGAGGAACGCCTCGGCATTTACGCAACGAGCATAATGTAAACCTTTACGGTTTTAAAAGCTCTATAATTGGGCCTAGGCTTTAGAGTTTTTCCTTTTGTTAAGGCTTTGTGTCTTTTGTTTTTGAATTTATAATACAAGGATCTTTCTTCATCTGTTCCTACGTCTCTACCCATTCTCATTCATTTGCATGTTCACTTCTTTTTTCTGAAACGGCAGATCCGATGACGAGTCCCCCGAAGGTACTAATACCTGGGACCCGCTTATCGACTTCGAGCAAGAAATGAATCAAACGGAAGATGAAGGAAATGAGGATGTGGGACTTCCCCCAGAATTAGAAAGAATGGTCGCCCATGAGGACCAAGAAATGGGGCCTCATCAAGAAGAAACAGAGCTGGTAGACTTAGGAATTGGCAGTGGAAAAAGGGAAGTGAAGATAGGCACAGGTATTACCACACCTATCCGTGAAGAATTAATAATCCTGCTAAAAAACTACCAAGACATCTTTGCTTGGTCATACCAAGATATGCCCGGTTTGAGTTCTGACATTGTATAGCACCGATTACCTCTAAATCCCAAGTGTCCCCCGGTAAAGCAGAAACTGAGAAGGATGAAGCCCGAAACATCCTTGAAGATAAAAGAAGAAGTGAAGAAGCAATATGACGCTGGATTTCTGGCCGTCGCTCGGTATCCAGAATGGGTTGCCAACATTGTACCAATCCCTAAGAAAGATGGGAAAGTACGAATGTGTGTGGATTATCGGGACCTGAATCGGGCCAGTCCCAAGGACAATTTTCCTTTACCACACATCGATATCCTCGTAGATAACACGGTCAATTTCGCTTTATTTTCCTTCATGGACGGTTTCTGCGGTTACAATCAGATAAAGATGGCGCTCGAGGATATGGAAAAGACTACTTTCGTCACCCTGTGCGGGACGTTCTGTTACAAGGTGATGTCCTTTGGACTCAAGAATGCCGGGGCAACTTATCAATGGGCCATGGTAGCTTTGTTCCATGATATGATGCATCAAGAGATCGAGGTCTACGTGGACGACATAATTGCTAAATCTAAATCCGAGGAAGAACACCTTGTCAACCTGCGGAAGTTGTTCGAAAGGCTTAAGAAATATCAATTAAGGTTGAACCCCGCTAAGTGTACCTTTGGGGTCAAATCAGGGAAATTACTTGGTTTCATTGTAAGCCAGAAAGGGATAGAGGTAGACCCCGAAAAGGTGAAGGCTATCCTTGAGATGCCAGAACCCCGTACAGAGAGGCAAGTCCGAGGTTTCCTGGGACGCTTGAATTATATTGCCAGATTCATATCGCAGCTCACCGCCATTTGTGAGCCGTTGTTCAAGCTCTTACGCAAAAACCAAACTGATCGCTGGAATGAGGATTGCCAAGAAGCTTTTGGAAGGATCAAGAAGTGCCTTATGAATCCTCCCGTGCTTATGCCACCAGTACCTGGAAGGCCTCTCATTTTGTACATGACAATCTTGGACGAGTCAATGGGGTGTATGCTGGGCCAACATGACGGATCCGGGAAGAAAGAGCGCGCTGTTTACTACCTAAGTAAGAAGTTCACGACCTGTGAGATGAATTACTCCTTGCTCGAAAGAACGTGTTGTGCTTTAGTATGGGCATCCCATCGCCTAAGGCAGTACATGCTGAGCCATACTACCTGGTTGATATCCAAGATGGACCCGGTTAAGTACATCTTTGAAAAGCCAGCTCTCACGGGACGAATCGCCCGGTGGCAAGTCCTGCTATCCGAGTTTGATATAGTCTATGTCACCCAAAAGGCGATAAAAGGAAGCGCCTTAGCAGATTATTTGGCTCAACAGCCTCTTAACGACTATCAGCCCATGCATCCTGAATTCCCAGATGAGGACATCATGGCCTTGTTTGAGGAAAAATTGGACGAAGATCGGGACAAATGGACCGTATGGTTTGACGGAGCGTCAAACATTCTAGGCCATGGCGTTGGGGCAGTATTGGTCTCTCCGGACAATCAATGTGTACCCTTCACAACCAGGCTAGGATTCGACTGCACCAACAACATGGGCGAATATGAAGCATGTGCCCTAGCCGTCCAGGCAGCGATTGACTCCAATGTCAAACTACTCAAGGTGTATGGCGACTCGGCATTGGTAATCCATCAGCTGAGAGGGGAATGGGAAACTAGAGATCCCAAGCTGATACCCAACAAAGCCTATATCAAGGAATTGGCTAAAACCTTCGATGAGATCTCCTTCCATCATGTTCCCCGCGAGGAAAATCAAATGGCGGTTGCACTTGCTACTTTGGCGTCTATGTTCCAGCTAACGCCGCACGGGGATCTACCCTACATTGAATTTTGGTGTCGAGGCAAACCCGCGCATTGTTGCCAAGTAGAAGAGGAACGGGACGGAAAGCCTTGGTATTTTGACATCAAGCGATATGTCGTAAGCAAAGAATACCCGCCAGAGATTGCCGACAATGATAAGAGGACATTGAGAAGGTTGGCAGCCGGTTTCTTCATGAGCGGAAGCGTACTGTATAAGAGAAATCACGACATGACACTCCTGCGGTGTGTGGATTCCAGGGAGGCAAATCACATGATCGAGGAAGTCCATGAGGGCTCGTTTGGAACGCACGCCAACGGGCATGCTATGGCCAGGAAGATCCTAAGAGCAGGTTATTACTGGCTTACCATGGAAAGTGATTGTTGTGTCCATGTAAGGAAATGCCACAAATGTCAAGCATTCGTAGATAATGTCAATGCCCCACCACGTCCTTTGAATGTCATGTCCGCCCCTTGGCCTTTCTCCATGTGGGGAATAGATGTCATCGGGGCCATTGAGCCCAAGGCCTCGAATGGTCATCGCTTCATCCTCGTAGCGATAGATTATTTCACCAAGTGGGTCGAGGCAGCTTCCTATACCAACGTCACGAGGGGTGTGGTGGTCAGGTTCATTAAGAAAGAGATCATCTGCCGATATGGTTTGCCAAGGAAGATTATCACGGACAACGGCACCAACCTGAATAACAAGATGATGGGAGAAATGTGCGAGGAGTTTAAAATCCAGCATCACAATTCCACACCCTATCGGCCAAAGATGAATGGAGCCGTGGAAGCGGCCAATAAGAATATCAAAAAGATTATCCAAAAGATGACCATGTCATACAAGGATTGGCACGAAATGCTCCCATTCGCATTACACGGTTACCGAACTTCAGTGCGAATGTCAACTGGGGCAACGCCGTTCTCATTGGTATATGGGATGGAGGCTGTGTTACCGTTTGAGGTAGAAGTCCCGTCATTAAGGATCTTGGCAGAATCCGGATTAAAGGAATCAGAGTGGGCTCAAACGCGCTATGACCAGCTCAACCTCATCGAGGGTAAGCGCTTAACGGCCATGAGTCATGGGCGCGTGTACCAGCAAAGAATGAAGAGTGCATTCGACAAGAAAGTACGCTTGTGCAAGTTCCATGAGGGAGACCTTGTGCTAAAGAAAATGTCCCATGCTGTCAAGGACAATCGAGGGAAATGGGCCCCGAACTACGAAGGGCCTTTTGTTGTGAAGAGGGCTTTTTCCGGAGGAGCCCTGGTGCTTACCAACATGGATGGCGAAGAGCTACCTTCACCCGTGAATTCTGATGTTGTCAAGCGATATTATGCTTAGAATCTGGGGCAATTAAGGATGTCGCTGCATGTTCTTTATCTTTATGCATTTTCTGGATTTCCCCCAGGGATTTCCTGTCTGCTGTATCTCTCATTACAATCTTTCAAAGAAATGAACGTGGATTCGAGGCTTTAGTCCTCACGTTGGTTTCAAACCTTGCATTTGATTTGTGATCACCTAAGTCCTTCCGCTCAGTTCGTGGGATGCCCCAAGCACTTAATTAAAATTGAACCTAAACCAACTTTTGCTAAAATTTGCTGCGTTTGAAAATATTCACGCATACGCATACGCATGCATATTGTTGTGGTAAAACGGGGGCAGGATCATCTTGAGCTACCTTCTGGGGTGGGGACAAAACGTGGACAGCAGAAACCAATCAAGGTAAGACAATGACGCGGTCAAGATTGGCCGAACCTGGTTGTTTATTACTTGCAGGTACTTAGGAACGGATGCAAGTGGGGATGGGGTCACGACCGACTGATTATTGCCCTTTCTCTGCGCTAGACAAGCAGAGAACGTCGCTGCAAGGCAGCCCTGTATCCTTTGTATTCGCAGTTGCCTTACTATTTGTTTGTTTTAAAAATAAGTAATCAACGCCTAATTCTAACTTAAGTAAGTTCAAGTTAGGCAAAGCGCTAAACCATAAGGAAGGAGGGGACATGGTTAATGTTCCTCTCAAAAAAAAAAAATGCAGGTTAGCTCGCCTGGGCGAGCCACCCCTGCACCAAAATATAAGGATGACGAAAGGGGGGACGTTTTTGCATTCAAAAACTTCTTTTCCCCCCTTTCAAAAGCCATACCCACGGGATTTACGAGTTTGCAGCCCTAGGGTCATCATTTTTCGCATTTTTTGATTCCGTTTCGCGCCTTTGTTCATCACCAACAAGTAAGTATTCCATCCCTAAGCTTTCTAGCTTTTCGTTGGTGTATTTTGATCTCCTTTTGGTGCTCTAAAATGTGGGAATGTGCTCAAATATGTGGGGCAATTTTGGTTTGTTTTCTTGCTTGATTGGGTTGGATTGGGGGTTTGTATGGGATGGCCCTAGGCCTATAATGCATTTTGAAGCAATGGGACATGCCACATTGTCCCCGTTCTCTTGCTATTGATACCTAAACGCGCGCCCACCAAGTGTTCGGTGAAATGCCTCAATGGCATTAGCGCGTGACCTTTGTAAGGAAACAACCCATGGGGCATTTTGGTTTGCACATATTTTCTATTTTTTGGGACATGCATTCATTCCCGAAAAAGGTTAGAGTAATTGCCCCACATATATCCTAGGCCTAGGAACCAAAGTTTTTATGCAAAAGAACACAAGAGGAGGTGCATATTGGGTAAAGTTACCCTTTTTTATGGCCAGCAATCAGCTATGGGCCACGTTAGAATAATTTCCCTACGCCTATATGTTTAGGAATTTTGCTCATCATAAATGTGTAGGTTTAAAATAGGTAGCAAAATACTAGGGTGTATGTACATGAAATTTTGGGTAGTAAAAAATGTCTCACAAAAAATATATACATATTGCATGTTATGTAAAGAAAATACATTACAAAAAAATACCTTTTAATTTGAATACAATTTTAGTCAGCAAAAGGAAATATACTTGAATTCGCATGCGGCTTTAGGTAGCAAAAACACTCGAATAAAGCATGAAATGTATCACCTTATTGTGTAGATAGCCAAGATTCATCACAAAGTTTGTATATGCATAAATATTAGAAATACCGAAATGTGCACATGTGCAATTTTTGGTACCCCAAATGCTTTGAGTATGCATGTATGTAAATTTAGCCAAGGAAGTGCATGTGATGTAGGTAGCAAATACACCTTGGAAGTACATATAAAAAATCTAGGTAACGGATGTGCCTTGATTGTACATGGGTGCATTTTTCTTAGTTATAAGAATGTCTTGTGCAAGTGAATGTTCGTAAAGAAGTATGTGCATAAGTTTACTCTAAATCTACATTGATGTTCGTATGTTGTATGCCATTTTTGTTTTAAGAGTAGCATTTCTTGGTAAAACTAACTTTCCAAATGTTTGCTCTCGTAGGAAATGGCCCCGAGGAAGCTTGCCTCAAAGAGGTCCAGGAAGGATAAGGCGGCCGAAGGAACTAGTTCCGCTCCTGAGTATGACAGTCACCGTTTTAGGAGCGCGGTACACCAGCAGCGCTTCGAGGCCATCAAGGGATGGTCGTTTCTCCGGGAGCGACGCGTCCAGCTCAGGGACGACGAGTATACTGATTTCCAGGAGGAAATAGGGCGTCGGCGGTGGACATCACTGGTTACTCCCATGGCCAAGTTCGATCCAGAAATAGTCCTTGAGTTTTATGCCAATGCTTGGCCAACAGAGGGCGTGCGTGACATGAGGTCATGGGTAAGGGGTCAGTGGATCCCGTTCGATGCAGATGCTATCGGTCAGCTCTTGGGATATCCGTTAGTGCTGGAAGAGGGCCAGGAGTGCGAGTATGGCCAGAGGAGGAACCGGTCTGATGGATTCGATGAGGAGGCCATCGCCCAACTGCTATGTATACCGGGGCAGGATTTTGCCCGGACTGCTGCAGGGAGGCGAGTGCGAATCATGCGCACCAACATGACCACCCTGACCCAGATATGGATGACGTTGCTCCTCAGCAACATCCTGCCCAACGATCATAATTCCGACCTCCCCCTGCCGAAGTGTCAGCTGGTGTACGCCATCCTGACGCGGATGAGCGTCCATGTGGCTCAGTTAATCGCTGATGCCATTTATATTTTTGCAGGTATGGTGCCTACCAGGCACCCTTTTGGATCCAGATAAGTCCAACAGGGCCCTGGGATTTCCCGCACTGATCACAGGACTCTGCCAGTCGTTCGGAGTCCCCGTTGCACCTACCAAGGTGATTCGGTCGCCTATCACCCGGGCTTTTATTGAGAAGTACTGTACCCAGAGACAGGCTCAGGGTGATGCTCCACAGGCCGCAGGCGCGCCCCCACCACCTCATCAGGCTAGCCAGGCTGGGTCATTTGACATGGAGCAGTATTTACGGCATTTGGTTCGCCAGCAGGCGGCCAACCACCGAGCACATGTACAGACCCATGATTGTCTGTACCAGATGAGCCTCAGCATGCAGAGCCAGGGCTTCGCTTCTTTTTCATGCCCTACTCCAGACCAGTTCAGGGCAGAGGTTGCATGGCCCGGAGATTGGCCCGAGGCCCAAGCGGGAGAGGCGCCCCCAGAAGCTCCCGGCGATGGAGAAGAGGCCCACGAGGATGAGGAGATGGCCGATTTGCTTGACT